>NC_133653.1:125530780-125703871 GCF_009905375.1 Apium graveolens
TGAAAAACCCACATTTTTATTTATTTCAAAAACTGATGCCGAATTATGACAAAATCTCTTTTAACAGTAAACATTTTTATTAAGGAATTATAGATCAACTCGAAACACGGGAAACAAGGTACTGAATATCAGAGCCATGATTCACAAAACTATTCTCTATTCAAGTAATTGAATGGTTTTCATATATCAAAGATTGGACAAGAGGATTTAGTGAGGCTAATGGATAATATGAAGGGTAATGCCAATTTGGGCTCAAAGCAATGGTTTCTCATCAAGGTTCGAGTGCTGGATCATCAAGAATGTAAGCTTTATGAATACTAAGGGTGTTAAGGTATGAAGAAATGATTTTTAACTCAGGACATATCAGAATTGTCAAGCTTTAGGATAAGAAAGAGGGTATCAATCAATGAGGAATCAAGCTGGTAAGTATCTGACTATCAGAATTCAAAGTAAGGTTCTATAGGGGTTCAAGTATCAGGATGAGATATTAATACTTAGGAAACATCAACTTGTTAATCAAGAGGATCCATCAAGTAATATATCAACTCTTCATTTTATCATGGCATTAAACTATCATGAAAGACTTTTGAACTACTTGCAATACGTACTCGAGGGTTCATGGCATCTCTATGAAACTCAAGGATAAACAAAAGATACGCTTGATTTAAATATATCAAAATGACTCAGGATAATTGCATCGATGTATATATGAACTGATTATAGTAAATACGAAGGTCAAGTTGAATCACTTGCCTTGAGATAGGCTGGTCTGGTCTGACTGGTAGGAGCAACTGGAGCTTCACTCGACTTTTATGGCAAGTTTTCCCTCATCTCGAGATCCTACATAAATAATAATAATCCTCATTATAATATATTCTTACCATCTCAACCTATTTACAACCCGAAATTAAACACGGATGGCACTTAGGCCTATATGCACTTAATCTATATTCTCCTTTAAATTATAATTGCACACACATAGCCACATAATCACATATCATATATTAACACCAAATAACACCATATATACCATAATGCAACACTAGGCTTGGATGATCTCGACTCACAACTTAAGTCACTTGGTCGCTAAACTAGACAAGGTCTTCAAATTTCGGCTTCCTAACTCGATGTGCCTTTCCTAAATTATCCAAAACCTATTGACCCTCACTTGTGCCTTTTGCTCTACTGACCTTATACGATCTTAAAACTATGGTGGTCGACCTAATACTCACTTCTAAGTCTTCTAAAACTATGTGATAAGTGATAGTGCTCACTGGTGCAAATTTCAGAATGACAACTATGGTTTCTTGAGTACATTGGACACTCTTAAACTACAATTTTTCCTTCAAAACTTTTACACAAAACTCTCCTGACCTAAGGGCATCTCACAAACTTGATGTGGCTCAAGGGCCTCGCTTGGGCCTTCTTGGGCCTAAGCTAAAAGTCCAAGGTTCCCCTGTTTTCTGGGCAGAAAATGCCCTGACTTGAATTAACTTGTGACACATGGTTCTAGCTCATATCCTATGAAATATGGTTGGAAAAACTTCTCTGACACTCCCTCTAACTAAGGCCCAATTGGGCCTAATGAGGGCCTACCCATGACATGGTCAAATCTCCCTATTTCTAAGTTGCAATAAAACTGTCCCCTGCTGGACAAATTTTGTGATTCTACTTATGCACCTAACCAAATGACATGCAAACCTCCAACCAACTCCTAAAAACTTTTATATACTCCCAATACTAACTTCTGGTAGCTTGGGCCTCAAAGTGCACACCAATGACATGGTCAAAACTCACTCTAAACCTCAGGGTGCTATACTGATTTTTCTGCAGAAACTATAACTCCCATTTTCCAAGGTTTTGACTTGACAAACGCAACTAACAACAATTCAATACTTAAACCAAGACTTATACATGGTGATCTACTGAAATAACTCCCTTATTCTCAAAATAAACTTGGGTGAGATCATCCATGCCCAAAAACAATAACATGCAACCAAATATATAACATGCAACTCATGGAAAGCACATAACAAGATTTCGGCTAGGCATAAAGTTTTAAATGCTTGCAAAATTGACTTGCACCTAATACTCATCCTTAATAATCATGAAATATAACTTCTTTTAAGTATTAATAAGAAATTTATCATAAAAACAATCTATTTTAAGCACACATATTTCGAATTTATAGATTTTTAAACATAACTACATGATTTCGAAAAGAGTAGCATGCAAAACATGGTTGATCATCATTTTAATATCTTAAAACTAACATGCATGGCTAAACATAAATATATAATGAAATTTCAGTAGCATGCAAAGGATTTTAAAGCATGATATCTCCATAAAACACTTAGTTAGCACATATACATAATATATCTCATAGAGAGCTCTTGAATTCACAAGAATCAAGAGTTTCTCTTTGGAGATCACATAAGAACTACACATGCATCCATGGAACTTCAACTTCCAAGTCAAAAAAACACTTGGAAAGTATATAAGATGAATGTAGATAAAAGATTTACACTTGGGAAGATGAAGAATGAATTGAAAAATGGAAGGGGGTGGGGAATTGGCCTTCGGCCGAGAGCAATGTGGGAGGGGGAGGAGAGAAAATTTGTGGGGTGTTGGAGTGTGGAATGAGAATGACCTCTCCCACTTTGATTTCTTTGTTTTATGCTATTTGGTTTACAAATGATGAGTGGAAGTGAGAACTTACAAAAATGTCCCTTGGTTAAAGTTAGGCCATTTTGCATGCAAGGCTAAGGTAGTAATTTGGTAATAATCAAATGAGTCAGTGGGGTTGGAAAAGTCTTGTTTGCCCTTTGAGAGAATAGAAGGCTGATTTGCATGCATGGTCTCTTATGTAATTTGATAAATATGACCACTAAAATTTATAATGATTTATTTTTATAAACTAAAATACAAGTTCAAAAATTATAATATTTATATCATAAAATAACTTGGATTTTTAGAGACTTTATAAAATCATTTTCAAAATTTGTGAACAAAATACCTTTTAAAAGAAAAAATTTCCAAATCTTAGAATATTCCTTATAAATCAAAAATAAAGAAATTAAATAAACTCTTGCTTTGAAAAATCATATACTACACAAAGCAAATTTATAATGCAGAAATTTTCAGTTACACTAGCGTACAATCATTGAATATATTTTCATTTGACTTTAATATTATACCCAATCCACAAATAATATTACATAAAATGCCGGTCGTAACAAAAATGGTTAGGGTTTTATCAAATTAGTTATAATCGAATCAAAACGAAAGTATATATGTATATAAATATGATTCGAATGTTCGATTTGATGATTCTCGATGGATTCATATAAGAATCATCGATTTTTATCATCAAAATCATTCATTTTTCCAACCCAAACACGATTAATCATCAATCGTATGTTATAAACGATGAGATATGAGTAATAAGCATAGTATCTATGTATATCCATCGAGTTTTTGAAAGAAAACAATAAACTTGATATAGGGTTTACAGAGAGAAGGAAGAGGCGGAGAAGAAATGAGAGAAGAGGTTAGGGTTAGGAATGAGTGCACTGTGCAAACAGTGTATTCGGTTTCGTATTAATCGAAATGGACGGCTTAGATTGATCTAAACAAATGATCAATGGCTTAGATTAAAACATTTTAATTTTCTGGGTTTTTTTTAAAAATGGGCTGATATAGAATGATTTTGGGTTGGGTTATATATATATGTATAAGTTTTTGGGTCTTATAATGAATTTGGGCCTTGACTATTGTTTGGGCTGGATTTAAAAATAATAATATTTAATCCAAAAATTATTTATTTGTATATATTTTGAAAATAGATTTTTGTTAAACCCAAATAATCATATATATATATATATAATTACTAATAATAAGATATAATTTTTATCTTAAAAAATAGTATATATATATGTATTTAGCCTTTATAAATCTCAATTGTAATTTAAATAATTACTTGAACAATTTATTTTCCCGATTAATCAAAGTTATATAAGATCTCACTAAATCCGATCAATAAATTTCTTTATTGACAAATCTGAATTTACGAGACTTAATAACTTGATCGAGAAAATATCCTTTTCATGAGATAGGCTTAAATATCCCAAAAGATAGATAAGAATTCCATTGTCTATCTATTTTATTGATTCCAACATTCCTAAATCCAAGCGGAGTTTAGTGAATCTTTCAGAATTCAATGGTTTTGTGAATATGTCAGCGATATTGAACTCAGTATCTAAATGAGTCATTTTTATGTCACCTTTATTGACATGATCACGTAAGAAGTGATGTCTCACATCTATATGTTTGGATCTTGAGTGTAATACGGGATTTTTGCTAAGATCAATAGCACTCGTATTATCACATAATATTGAGATCACTTCAAATTTTATATTATAGTCAGCAAGTGTTTACTTCATCCATAATATTTGAGCACAACACTTTGCAGCTGCTATATATTCAGCTTCTGTAGTCGAGATGGATACGGATTTTTGTTTCTTTGAAAACCAAGAAACTAGGCATCCACCGAGAAACTGACACGTACCACGAGTACTTTTTCTATCAACTAAATGCTCGGCATAGTCCGAATCAGAAAAACATACTAAGTCAAATGGTATACCCTTAGGATACCACAGACCAACATCAATGGTTCCTCTAAGATATCTCAATATCCTTTTTACCGCTGATAAATGAGATTCTTTTGGTGCGACTTGAAATCTAGCACACTTACAAACACTATATTGAATATCGGGATGACTTGCAGTGATATAGAGCAAGCTACCTATCATTCCTCGATATTTCTTTGTGTCTACAGGAATTCCTTTTGGATCTTCTGTTAATTTATCGGATGTAGACATAGGAGTAGAGATGGGTTTGGCATTTTCCATTTCGAACTTTTTCAACATCTCTTTACAATATTTTGATTGAGAGATATGGATTCCTTCATCTGATTGCCTTTTTTGCAATCCTAAAAAGAAGTTTAATTCTCCCTTCATACTCATCTCGAATTCTTTACTCATATTTTCTGAGAATTCTTTACATAGTGCATCATTTGTTAAACCAAAGATGATGTCATCTACGTATATTTGTACGAGCAATATATCATCATTTTCTTGCCTCGTAAATAAGGTTCTATCGGCCATTCCCATTCTAAATTTATTTTCTAAGAGGAACTTGCTCAACCTTTCATACCAAGCTCTTGGAGCTTGTTTTAACCCATATAGAGCCTTATATAATTTATAGACGTAATTTGGATGGTTTGCATCTTCAAAACCGGCAGGTTGTTTGACACATACTTCTTCTTCTAATATCCCATTTAAGAATGCAGATTTCACATCTATTTGGTATACTTTGATATTTTTATGACATGCATAGGCTAGTAGCATTCTTATTGCTTTTATTCTTGCTACTGGTGCATATGTTTCATCAAAGTCTATACCTTCCATTTGGGTATATCCTTATGCGACTAATCTCGCTTTATTTTGAACTACCGTTCCATTTTCATCTAATTTATTTCAAAATACCCATTTGGTGCCAATTATAGAGGTATCACGAGGCTTTGGGACAAGTTCCAAAACTTTACTTCGAGTAAATTGGAGTAGTTTCTCTTGCATTGCAGAGATCCAATCCTCATCTAATAAAGCCTCTTTAGCGGTCTTAGGTTCTATTTGAGATAAAAAGCTAAGATGATTCACAATGTTTTGAACTTGTGACCGCGTTTGAACTCCCTTTCTTAAGTCTCCAAGAACATTTTCAAGTGGATGACTTCTTATAGTAGGAATGGCTTTGGGTAGTTCATCCTCTTTTTCGTCTATTTCTAGTGGAATCTTATTGACAGGACTCCCGAGATCCATATTTTCAAATTGTCGAATTATAATTTCAATATCATCTTTCTTGACATTTTCTTGATCAACAAGATCTTTATATTTCGCATGTGGTTTACTTTCATCAAATGCTACATTCATTGATTCTTCCACCACAAGCGACTTTAGATTAAACACTCGGTAAGCTTTACTATTATTCGAGTATCCCAGAAATATACCTTCGTCCAACTTAGGATCAAATTTTTTAAGGTATTCTTTTGAATTTAATATTAAGCATTTGCTTCCGAATACTCGAAAGTAGCTTAACTTTAGAGTTTTGCCAAAATAGAGCTCGTAAGGAGTCTTTTGTTTTATAGGTCGCTGCAAAACCCGATTAAGAATATGGCAAGCCGTCGACATGGCCTCTGAAAGAGATATGTCCTAAGTCCAATCACGTATGAGGATTTAGGAATAACTTTTATGTAATCTGCTTTGATTTCATTTATATTAATAAAAGACTTGTTTTGTTTTTATTACGGGCTCTATCTATTTAAGTGTTTAAATAAGATATACCATAGTTTAGAGTAAAGCTTTTTATGGATTATGATGAGATCATAATAGTGAGACCTAAAAGATGATAACTCTAAACTTAAATTGTTCCTGGTCATAGGATTACTAACTGGTAATTAATAATCTGCAAAGATTGGTACATACTATGCTTGCTCCCTTCAGGAGGATGTCTGTTCTCATAGGCATTTGTGTGGTGACCCTATAGCTAGTATGTAGGTGCTTATTATAGAATAAGTTCACTGAACATGACTCGCACAGCTGAACAACTGATGGAGTTCACTCACGTGTCAGCAGTTGTTCACATAGTGATAGTTGTACAAGTATCCTTAGACTTGAGGTCATCATAGTCATCTTATGTACACTGAACTATGCTTTGGTTTAGTTCTTAGTCTCCAGGGACAATTATTAGGGCTCTACTGGGTATAGGAATTTGTACACGAAGATAGTGTATGATCAATAAAGGATCTACCCCTTCCAGTGAAGGAAGAGAATGTTCTAAGCTGATCCACTTATGCTAGTTCAGGAATCTCTGGCCAGAGTGAATGAAATTAGAAAGGAGTTTCTAATTTACATAGAACTGAGCATAGTGAATGGGAAAGCAAATGATTAAATTAGATAGGCTTGACACAAGTTCCATGCCTTGTATTTAATCAGGACATTGGAGGGTAGAAGGAGTTAATTGTACGGTAATTATTCACTGACAGGTTCTTGGTATTCTAAGCAGTGAATTCATATTATCCGGATAGTCGCGATATGTTGAGAAGCATCACTGACGACGTAGAATAAATATAATTAATCAGTTAATTATATTTAGTGAATTTTAATATTCATATAAATAATTAATAAAAAGTTTATTATTATTTATTTCTACTACCGGCATAATATTGAACCTACAGGGTCACACCATAAAAGAATGTTTCCTTTGATGAATAATGAGAGATAGAATTATTTTTCTAAATAGTTAAGAAAAGAAATAATGATTAAAATAGTTTTAATTATTATTAAAGCATTTTATGAAGATAAAATGTGGGGGTTAAAATATATATAGATATATTATAAAACCCCAGGAAAGTCCTATAAATAGAATGAGATGGATGGCTCATTTGATAAGATACACAACTTTGGTTTTGTGAAAACCCTAGCCTCCATCTTCTTCTTCTCTCTCTCTCTCCCAAAACTCCATTTTTATAAAAGCTTAGTTTTATAAAAAGGTTCATCGAAGAGGATCATTCTTGGTGGATACCGGTAGAGTGCTTCACACACTGAGGAGCAACTGCTAGCACTCCAATCATTATAAAGCTTCGATTCATGAGGTATGATTTCGATTCCTCGGTTTTTCCCTTTTATATGTTTTTTTCTATATGTGCGGTATATGGTTTTTATGGAATAATTGTTATTTCACGCTTCTGCTCATCCGTAAATTCCTTCAGCCTCGGCCCAAAAATATTTTGGTCGACGATATTTATTTAGCATTGTGCTAGCCATTTCTTGGAGTGTTCTATTTTTCCTTTCAACAACTCCATTTGATTTTAGGGTATATGAAGCGGAAAAATTATGTGTGATGCCATGTTCATCACAAAAATAGGTAAAACTGGAATTCTCAATTTTTTTACCATGTTCGGTTCTTATATAGACTACGGTCGTATTTTGTTGATTTTGAATCCTTTTGCATAGAGAGGAAAAGGATTCAAAAGCATCGCTTTTGGCTTTGAGAAATTCCGTCCACGTAAATCATGAATAATCATCTATGATTACTAACGTATATAAACAACCTCCGAGACTTTGTATAGGAACCGGACCAATAAGATCCATATGTAATAACTCGAGAGGTCTTGAGGTAGATACCATAAATTTTGCTTTGTGAGAGGCTCGAATTTATTTCCCTATTTCGCAAGCTTCACAAGTATGATCTTTTTGATAGTTTAACTTTGGTATACCTCGTACATGTTCTTTAGTTGATAAATTTTTTATCAACTTCATGTTGGCATGTCCTAATCTTCGATGCCATAGCCATGGATCATCATTTATAGGGATTAGGCATACGCTCACTTGCTTGCTCACATCGCATATATAAATATTTTTATTTCTGGGGAAAATGAGGACCAACTTTCCGGATTTATCTAAAATTGAACAATGAGTAGTGTAGAAGATTACCTTGTATTTATTGTCGTATAGTTGACTAATGGAGAGAAGATTGTACTTTAATCCGGTGACTAGTTGTATGTCGGATATTCTAACCTTTCCATTTCCGATATTCCCGATACCGACAATGTTTCCTTTCCTATTATCTCCAAATGTTACGCTCCCCGCGGTAACCTTTTTTAATGTTTTTCAAGAGTGACTTGTTGCCGGTCATGTGTCTTGAACACCCACTATCAAGGTACCATATGTCTTGTTTCACGGAAAGACAAACCTACAAAACAAATTAATTAAATTTATAGGTACCCCTTTGCCTTGAGGGTCCTGGAGTTAGTACATCATAAAGAGCATTTGAATGTTTATAAGCATAGCTAGGCATGTCATTATCTTCCTTAGGAACATGAACCTTTCTAAGTATATACTTCCTAGTTGGGTAATTTCTAGATGTACCATATAATCTAGATTGAGCATGATAAGCATTATGTCTATTATTATCATGATGATATGCATATCTAAGAAATTGTTGTCTTTTAAGTGCATAATCATTATGGTTGACATGATGTTGGTTACTTCTATTTGGAACCGTAGTAGGTTGATGAGACCTTTATTGCCTTTGATCTTTATATTCCATATTTTTCTAAGGCATACCCTTATCATCTTTCTTATATGATTCCTTGCGAATCCATACATGCTTCCCTTTAATTTCACCATTCTTGAATTTATAATATTGAACAGTGTGTCCAATCTTGTTACAATAAGAACATTTATACGATGGTGATTCGGGTGAAGTCTTAGTTGGTGATACAAATCTCTGAATATTACTTTTAGGTAGAGAATTCTTATTATATCCTAAACCTTCATAAATGTATGAGGTTTTTGTATGCACCATTTGATCCAACACCTTATTGCCTTTTGTAAATCTTTGAAGAACATTTTCAAGACTTTCATTATCTTTTTGTAAGGCATCAATCTTGTTGTTAAGGATTATTTCTTGATCCTTAACTTGAGCTATTAGCTTATGATTTTCTTTTTTCAACTTTTGAACTTCAATTGTAAGCTCGTTGATCTTTATTAGCTTATTTTCTTTATCAAGATTGTCTTTAGAAGATGTTTCTTTATTTTGAACACTTGATTCCATTTGAATCTTTAGGTTCAATAGATCAACGTGAAGTTCACATATATTTTCATTCAATTGAACCTTTTCACATACCATCTCTTCCTCTTTTAGGATTAGTGATATATTCTCTGTTTCAAGGTTGATTATATTTTCTTGAAGTTTATTTACTTCAACCTTGATGAGATGGTTTTGATCTTTTAGAGATGTAATCTCTTTTTTATCTTGGACTCTTGAGTCTATCATCCGAGTATACTCTTTATTTTGAGTATGATGTATTTCTTCTATTTTCATTTTCTCGGACCATACTAAGTGAAGCCTTTGATCAACATCTTTGTATTTATTTTTGAATTCTACCACAAGTCCAATTAAATCATGATTATTCATGTCCATAAATGATAAATTAGATTCATCTAATAATGACTTAATTGAGACGTAGTTAGATGTTACCTCTTCATTTATAGAGGAGACTTCCCTAGATGTAGTTTCTTCTCCGAGAGCCATCAAGCATAGATTCACCACTTCTTCACTAGCTTCCGGAGTTTCTTCATCTTCACTCAAATCCTAACCATTTTCATCCACGAGACATCGTCCCTTTGAAAGTTTAGTCTTTTATGGTGACCAGGTTGTTTACACTCAAAACACACATCTTGTGTTTCCTCCGGAGATGCATCTTTTAGTTTTGGAGGAGTGTAAATGGGATGAGTAGTAGAGACATTGGCATTACTATAGGTATTCATATTTTGATTGCCTTTGCCTTTGCCTTTGTTGTAGCTCGTTGACGGAAAATTATTCTTATAGTTGGAAGAATAATTTTGGGAGTAATTAGGCTTTCCCTTAGAGTTAAAAACTCTTTATTGATTATTTGATTTTAGGAAGCCTTTTCCGTATCTTTGAGCTTTGCTTTGAAGCACACGACGAAGTTGTTTCGTGAGAAGAGCAATTTCACTCTCATTGAGATTTTGAAGTTCCTCGTTTAACTCCTTGTCATTTTCATCTTCATCTATTAATATGGCCTTTAGTGCCATATTTTTCTTTTTGTCCTCCACTTTTGGAGCAACCTTTTCCGGAATATTATTGTTAGATATATTTGATAATGTCATGACTAATATGATTTATGTTTAGTTTTCAGATCTTACTTAAACAGGATAAATCAGTACTTAACTGAAATCAGCACTTATACTAAAGTCGGAACTTAAGTCATCAGTACTTAAGGTTCAGGAGATATTTATCAGGAGATAATATCAGGACTTAAAGGAAACATTCAGATAAGGAAGGCGGCTGATTTAAAGGAAAGAAGATCGAGACAAACGTAAGAAGAGATATGCATGGAGAAGGAATTCTATGAAGAATAGAATACTTGGAAGAAAAGATATCGGATTGATATATTTTAGAAAGCAGAATTATATTCCATATCAATTAGCGATTATCTTGTAACTTTGTAGTATATAACACAGACATAGGGTTTACACTATATGTGTTATCATTATCGAGAATATTATTCATTGTAACCCTAGCAGCTCTCGTGATATTTGTTCATCACTGAGAGAGGACAGTTCCATATTGTAACAGAGTTTATTGCATTAAATAAAGTCTGTTTTCTGTTACTTGTGTTATTTGAATTCGATTTGATTGTGCTATACACTGTATTCAACCCCCTTCTACAGTGTGTGTGACCTAACAAGTGGTATCAGACCCTATTTGTTAACACACAAACAGTTTAAGATCCAAAAACAATCATGTCTGAAGTAGAAACTCCAACTAAGCCCACCAAAACTGAAGAACCTCCAAAGACACAAATCCATAGTCGAAATGAGGCTATTAGAGTTCCCATATTGAAACCATATGAATATCCCATATGGAAGGTGAGGAGACTATGTTTCTGGAAGCTACAGATCCAGAATATCTTGATAAAATCAAGGAAGGACCTCACAATCCAACAAAACTCGTTGTTGCAGTTGCAGGTGAAGCAGCAAAATCTGTACTAAAAGAGAAGAGTGATTACACTGTTGAAGATATTGCATCAATTGCTAAGTATGCTAAGGTCCGACACTTACTGCATAGTCCCATTGATAATGTAATGTCAAACAGGGTAATAAACTGCAAAACTGCAAAGGAGATATGGGATGCCTTGGAAACAAGATGTCAGGGAACTGATTCGATTAAGAAGAACAAGAAGACAATACTCACTCAAGAGTATGAACACTTTGACTCAAAGGCTAATGAGTCATTGACTGATTTATATGATAGATTTGTCAAACTCTTGAATGATTTGTCACTGGTTGATAAGGAGTATGATCTTGAAGATTCAAACCTTAAATTCATGTTAGCTCTTCCTGAAAACCGGGATTTGAAGGCCACAATCATAAGAGACAACTATAGTCTTGAAGAAACAACTCTTGATGAAATCTATGGGATGCTCAAGACTCATGAACTTGAGATAGAACAAAGAAGCAAGAGGAAAGGAGGAAAGTCAAGGACAGTTGCTCTTAAGGCTGAAGAAGAATCTCCCAAGGCAGCTACCTCAAGGAAAGGCAAGGGTAAAGCGCTCTTCACAAAGTCTGATACTGAGTCATCAAGTTCTGATAGTGATGGTGACTCAGAAACTGAAAGCTCGCCTGAGATGGATGCTGATGAAGAGATGATGAAGCTGTGTGCTCTTATGGTGAAAAGAATCACGAGGATTGCATACAGGAACTTCAGGAAGGGAAAAAAGTTTTCCAGGAAAGGTGCAAGTTCTGATAAGAAGAATTTCAGAAAATCTGAAGGCAAAGGAGGGAAGTCTGATAGAGGAGATTACACAAATGTCAAATGCTACAACTGTGGTGAGAAAGGCCACATATCTCCTGATTGCAAGAAAGTGAAGAGTGACAAAGGCAAGGCTCTTGTCACAGAGAAGAAAAGATGGACAAACACTTCAGATTCTGAAAGTGAGGAGAACTATGCCTTGATGGCAAATGCTGATATGGCAAATGCTGATAGCAGTCCTGAAGCTGCTGAGTTAAAGGTACCTCAAACTACTTATGCCTTTCATACTGATGATATTAATGAGTTGAGAAGATATCTTAAAACCATGTTCATTAGCTATAGAGATCAAACTTTAACATGTGAACGATTAACTTCTGAAAATCTTGTAAAAAGAGGAATGATTATTTAGAAAAAGAGTTAGTCATGTTCCATCAAACTCAGAAAGATAGAGATGATGCTTTCAATGTTAGGGATGAAGTACTTAAAATGAATGAATCTCTAAAAACTTAGGGATGAAGGACTTGGATTAACTCTGGTAGAACAACTCAGAATTTGTTAAGTAGTGGAAATTGGAAAGAGGGCTTAGGTTGTGGAGATGATAAGAATGATAAAGGAACTGTAGATATTAAGCCTATAGTTGTTAAACAAAAGCCAAAGTTAAAACCTGTTAAATTTGTAGTTATAAAGTCTGATACTGAGAAATCAGAAGTTAAAAAGGAATTAATTTCTGACAAACTAAAATAGGAAAAGACAACTGAAGTAAACGTAGGCTTAATGACTAAGAAGCAGCTTAAGCATAAGCTGAAAGATGTTAAGAATGCAAACAAGGTAAAATCACCTAGGAAAAATAGGAATGGAAAGGAAGGTAAGAATAAAAGCAATGATTATAAACCTGTTCCTGATGCTCCTAGAAAAACATGTCATAACTTTGGAAGTTCTAACCATCTGGCTTCTTTTTGCAGGAAGAATAAGAACATAAACTCCTTACCTTCAAAGTCAGGAGTTAAGAGTCAGTTTGTTAGATATAAGCCACAAAATCCTTGTTTTCATTGTGGTAGTTTATGGCATTCCATTTATACTTGTAAGGAATATCATAGTTTGTACTATGATTATTATCAAATAAAACCTTCTTTAAAGAAAGTTAGCATTGTTCTTTGTAGTGTAAGTTCCGATTCAAAGTCTAATAGTGTAAATTCTGATAAGAAAAATGTTAACATAAACTCTGATGCTAAATCCGCTGCAAATGTTAACAAACTTAATAAGGCCAAAGGATCCAAGCAAGTCTGGGTCCTTAAAACTAATCATTAGTGGTCTTTGTGATTGCAGGGCAACAGGAAAAACAACCTAGTTCTGGACAGTGGATGTTCAGGACATATGACTGGAAATAAAGCCCTGCTATCAGACTTTGTGGAGAAGGCTGGCCTAAGTGTTTCTTATGGAGATGGCAACATTGGAAAAACATTGGGATATGGAAATATTAATCTTGGGAATGTCATCATTAAAGAAGTAGCTCTGGTCTCAGGACTTAAACACAATCTGCTAAGTGTTAGTCAAATCTTTGACCGAGGTTATCATGTGAATTTCTTTGAAGAACACTGTGAAGTTGTAAGTAAATCTAAAGGCAAAGTTGTTCTGAAAGGATACAGGCATGGTAACATTTATGAAGCCAAGCGTTCAACAAGTACTGATGGTTCTGCAATCTGTCTGATGAGTAGAGCATCAATTGAAGAAAGCTGGAATTTGCACAAGAAACTCTCTCATTTAAATTTCAACAATATAAATGAACTAGTCAAGAAAGATCTTGTGAGAGGACTGCCAAAGTCAGTATTTGCTCCTGATGGCCTTTGTGATTCTTGTCAGAAGGCTAAACAACGAAAATCTTCATTCAAGAGCAAGACTGAATCATCAATTCTTGAGCCTTATCACCTACTACATGTTGATCTATTTGGTCCAGTAAATGTCATGTCTATTGCAAAGAAGAAATATGCTATGGTCATAGTGGATGAGTTCACCAGATACACATGGGTGTCTTTCTTGCACATAAAAAGTGAAACTGCATCTATCTTGATTGATCATGTCAAGCAACTGGATAAATTGGTCAAAGATTCTGTGAAAATAATAAGAAGTGATAATGGCACTGAGTTCAAGAATTTGATAATGGAAGAGTTCTGCAAAGACCACGGAATCAAGCAGGAATTTTCTGCTCCTGGAACTCCACATCAAAATGGAGTTGTTGAAAGGAAGAATAGAACTCTCATTGAAGCTGCACGAACTATGCTTGATGAAGCAAAGCTTCCAACCTATTTTTGGGCTGAAGCTGTGCAGACTGCTTGTTTTACTCAGAATGCAACACTCATTAACAAGCAAGGAAAGACACCATATGAGATGGTGAAGAAAAAGAAGCCAAATCTGAAGTATTTTCATGTATTTAGATGCAAGTGTTTTGTTCTTAAGACTCATCCTGAACAGCTATCCAAATTTGATCTAAAAGCTGATGAAGGAATCTTTGTTGGATATCCACTTTCCACAAAAGCCTTTAGAGTCTACAACTTGAGAACAAGGGTGGTCATGGAATCTATCAATGTCTCTTTTGATGATAAGAAGAAGACTGGACTTGAAGATTTCAATGATCATTATCAGCTGAGATTCGAAAATGAAGACTTAAATTCTGATACTGAAAACCCTGACAGTCTAAGTCCTGAAATTGCAAACTCTGATGGATTAAACTCTGATGTCATTGAAACTGTGGTGACTACGTCAAAGGAGGATGCACCTGTGCAAGGGGAGCATACTGAAGATACAACCACATCTCAAGAAGCGTCAGAACATACAACTGGCTCTTCAAGTTCTGATTCATCAAGTTTTGAGAAGCCAAGTTCTGATAGTTCTGAAAACTTAAATTCTGAAGGATCCAACTCAGAGAGCATAGTTTCAGGGGGAGCATCAGAAAATGTTGATGAAGATAGCATGAATCATGGGGGAGCATCCAGTTCTAGAGAAAACCTTCCATCTGCAAGGAAGTGGACTAAATCTCATACACCTGATTTAATAATTAGAAATCCTGATGCAGGTGTCAGAACTAGAACAGCTACTTCAAGTGAATGTCTTTATAATTCTTTTCTTTCTCAGACTGAACCAAATAAAGTGGAAGAAGCTCTTCAAGATACTGATTGGGTGCAAGCAATGCAGGAAGAGTTAAATGAATTTGAAAGAAACAAAGTCTGGACCCCAGTGCCAAGACCAAAGAACAGATCTGTTATTGGTACAAAATGGGTGTTCAGAAACAAAACTGATAGTGATGGCATAATTACAAGGAATAAAGCAAGGTTGGTTGCAAAAGGATATTCTCAACAGGAGGGAATTGATTATGATGAAACATTTGCACCAGTTGCTAGATTGGAAGCCATAAGGATATTTTGGCTTATGCTGCTCACAAAAAGTTTATTGTCTTTCAAATGGATATGAAAAGTGCTTTTCTCAATGGAGAATTAGAGGAGGAAGTATATGTTGAACAACCTCCAGGCTTTGTAGATCCCAAATATCCAAATCATGTCTACAGGCTTGATAAAGCACTTTATGGCCTTAAGCAAGCTCCAAGAGCATGGTACAAGACTTTAGCTCAGTTTCTTCTGGAAAGTGGATTTAACAGAGGAACTATAGACAAAACACTGTTCTACCTCAACCATGGAAAGGACTTACTTTTAGTTCAGATATATGTTGATGATATCATCTTTGGTTCTACAAATGACAGACTTTGCAAGAAGTTTGCCAAACTGATGCAGTCAAGATATGAAATGAGTATGATGTGAGAACTTAGCTATTTTCTGGGCCTTCAAGTCAAGCAGAATGAAGAAGACACTTTTATTTGTAACAACCAAGTACACCCGAAACTTGCTGAAGAAATTTGGAATGCAAGATTGTTCAAGTGCATCCACTCCCATGGCCACTGTAACAAAACTGGATAAGGATACTGGTAAATCAGTAGATATTACTGATTACAGAGGTATGATTGGCTCTTTACTTTATCTAACTGCTAGTAGACCTAATATCATGTATGCTACCTGTCTTTGTGTAAGATTTCAAGCAGATCCAAGAGAACCTCACTTAACAGCTATGAAAAGAATATTTAAGTATCTTAAGGGAACAGCTGATCTGGGATTGTGGTATCCCATAGAATCAGATTTTAAACTAATAGGTTACTCAGATGCAGATTTTTCAGGTTACAAAATTGACAGGAAAAGCACAAGTGGAAGCTGCCAATTTCTTGGAGGTAGATTGGTTTCTTGGTTTAGCAAGAAAAAATGTCAATTTCCACATCAACTGCAGAAGCAGAGTACATTGTTGCAGGAAGCTGTTGTGCACAGATTCTTTGGATGAAGAATCAATTACTGGATTATGGGTTAACATATTTTAAAATCCCTATTTACTGTGATAATCAAAGTGCTATTTCTATGACAGGTAATCCAGTTCAACACTCAATGACAAAGCACATCAGCATTAGGTACCACTTCATAAGGGAACATGTGGATGAAGGTAGTTCCAACAGATCAACAACTAGCAGATATCTTCACCAAACCACTATGTGAAGCTACTTTTACAAGATTGGTAAATGAACTTGGAATGGTTTCAGGTTCTTTCTCTAAATCTGCTTAGCTTTTGTTCTGATGCACCAGACTTTATGAATTAGTATTTACAGATATTACTATCTTTGTATGTTCTGTGCTTAATTGAAAATTGCTTAAGTACTGATTGTTATCTGATGTGCATCTCTAAACTCTGATAGTGATATGAATGTTTCTGTGATTAGTCAATCCAATGAGGATAACTGTGCTAGATGCTGACCCAGTAGTCTTTAATATACTAAAGATCCCATGTTTGAAGTAATTGTTTATGTGGAAATCTCTTAACACAAACAAATTCTGATATTGAGCTTAGTTAAATTTACTTTGTGTATCTTATTACTAAGACAAAAACTAGAATAATGCTTCTTATCTATTAAGTTCTGATGTTAGTAAATCTGATGGATGTACTAAGTGTTGATAAACCTCACTTAACAAAAGAAAAAGAAAAAGAAAAAGGAATAAAAATCAGGTACTCCTTTGAGATCTAGAGTAAAAATGTGGAAGGGACGACCCAAGTGCATTGCTGGTACTAAGTAATATGCATCAGAAAAGTAAAAATAAATATTTTTCTTGGTGACTTTTCACACTCTATGATTACTGGAGAAATACTCTGATGATAGCATAAAGTCTGATAAGCAGTCGTGACTCACTTACACTGAGAAGCCACTGCAAAATGGAATTTCAAAAGATGCATAAAATAAGCACAAAACTGTTGAGGTAGACTCATGCATGAACTCATTCTAAAGTAGACTTCAGAATCATGCCAGATTTTGAGCAAAGTTCTTAGTTATGCCTTAATTCTAAGATGTACTGAAGTGAATCAGACTTTAATCTTTATCTGATATTTAGCTGACTGTACACACATACACTCCATATGAATGATGAAAATTACTGTGGTGATAAATGATGTTTTAGATGAACAGTTTATGTGTCAGATTGCATTAATTCTGAGGACACGTTATGATGAACGTTCTGATGATTAAGTTCTGAAGAACCAAAATCAGAATTTGTGTGAAGAATTACATAAATAGGCATTCACTTTTCGAGTTAAGAAATCATGTTCTGATGACTCTTAAGTTCTGATATAAGTCTAAGTTCTGATATTAAAACCTGATTCTTTACTTGGCTTATTTGTGGTTAAAATCTGAAACAGTCTTTTTGAAATCAGAATATGTATGGGTGAGATATTAACAGTCAATACAATGAGGGTTAATGGTACATGTCCATACACAGTAATTGTTACTTGTATCATGTGCGCATTGAATCCTGTTTTACACTTCCAAGGGCTGTTTTTATTCTCTTCAGTCTAGGGAGACGAGGCATAATTATTTCTGCCTACACTCATTAAATTTTACTTGCGTCTCCTAACATTCCATTGGCTATATAAATCAACACTTCATTCCAGCCATCACATCTCTAAATTTCTCACAAAACTCACTCTCTTCTTATTCTTTTCACCACAAATGGCTGAGTTTGGATGGTTTTACAATTATGGCGATGAGACTGTACATGTTTTTCAAAATGGAATTCTAACTCCATACCCTACCAACAGCATACCTCACAATCTCTGGATTCAATTTCCAGAGATTATTAAACATAATCTGTTGACAGTTCGAAGAGAACTACATCTCTGTCGTCTTCGACAGCAGGAGCGAATCATTCGTCTCGTTGTTCTTTTTGTTGAGAGTAGGAAGAAGAAATAGTTTCTGCTCCTTGTTTCTCTTCACCGTCAGCTTTGTCAGGCTTCTTAGCTTAGGACAATAGTTGTTGATGTTTGGAGTTGTAGCTTAGGACAATCTTGTAATTTTGTGATGTAATTTAAATTTCATTAAATGTATTTACTCAATATATTAATGAAATTTTATATTTTTGCAAGATTTTGTCTCTGAGTTGGTTAGTATTTTGATGCATTGTTAAATCCTAATTTACCCATATTCTGATGACCGTTTTTATCTCTGATACAAATCAAGTCCTGATTCTGACGTGGCAGTACCTGATTACTTGATTTTTTTTTTGGTCATTCTCTCACTTAGTGTATTTTTTACAGGATATTGGTCTTGCAGTAAAAATAATTTCTTAAGTGGGAACAGTTTGTAATTTTAAAATTAAAACTGAACTACCTTAATTAATGGGATTACTTGATAAATGAAATGGGTTTTCCTTGAAAAACTACATGTGATAAGTAATGATTACTGTTTTCTCGTGCCCATTAATTATTCTTTACTGTTGCATGTCTGACAGGTGTCCAACGGTTACTTTTTCTACCGTGTATAAGTAAAAGAGAGAACATATTTTAAAATCTTTTATTTACTTTCATATTTTATCTCTCTCTTTCTACTACTATTCTCTCTCATCTCCTGACGCTTTTTTATACAGACATTTTATCAAACACCTTACAGGCAACCTTATTTCTCAATTTTTCTCATGGCACCTAAGGATTTGATTATAGATGGAGCCAAGTTTGTACCCAACAACTATACTACAATCTTAAACCATGATGAAGCTCCATCTGATTTGCATTTTGTGCAAGATCTTCTAGCACACAGTGAAATTGGGTATGCATTGACTCAGCCTCAAGTCATTTCCAGCCAACAAGTTCTGACGTTCTGGCGGACTGGGCATTTTGATAATGGTGGTGCTACTGGTACTCCAAGCATTATTTTTGAAGTAAATGATGTTGATCATGTGGTAACTCCTGGAGCAGTTCGTAAAGCTCTACATTTACCAGAAGGCTGCATTTTCTCAACAGCGGAGGAACCCGTTCTACAGCAGCTCATGACCAATTTGGGGTATGAGAAGAGTTTGGCCAAGCTTGGACAGTTGAAAAGAGCACATATCAGAAAGGAATGGAGTTTTTTCTTCGACTGCATTACTAAAGCATTCGGCAATAAGTGTTCCAACTTTGATGCCATTTCTAGTATGAGTCAGCACATCGGGTATGCTATTATTCACCAAACTCATTTTGATTTTGCAAGTGCTGTGCTAGGCTTTATAGGGGATAGGATGACAAAGGATAGGAATGTAGTATACTTTGCTAGATTCTGTCAGCTTATATATACTTTTTGCTGTGCTGATGAACCTCAACTAGCCAGTTCTTTATTTCCACCCTTTAAACTTGCAAAACGGGCTTTTAATGACTTGGTAAATGCTGACCTTAAGAAGAAGGTGGTTAGACCCTTACAGATACCTCAGTCTGTAAAACAGATCCTGGTAAATGCTGATCCTCAAACTTACAGATCTGTTAACCCTGATATTCAACCCACCACCACATCCCAGACACCACAACAACCATCAGAACATACCACACATACCCCTCAACCTACTCAACCCTCTATCAGAACACATCTCAAACCTTCACAGATAACTCAACCTTCATCATCAGCACATACTATGAAGCCTTCATCTTCCAAGCCCAAGAGGATAAAGACTGTACCTCAGACACCACAGAAGAGAAGGAGGATTGTTCTAAGAGCTGAGTCAGACAGTGAGAAACAGGTTTCTGTATTAGAACATGTTATTAAAGAAGCTGAGAAGGTCTCTTCTCAGAAGGATACTGGAATTGGGGGATCTAAGCTTCTCAAAAGGCTTAGAAGGATGTATTCTGATGAAACACCCAAGGTATCTCAATCTTCAAAGAAAAGAAAGAAACAGAGAGCTCACAGGCCAGTTTCCGAGGATGAGGATGAAGCAGCTAAGGAAGGAGATCAGGAATCTCTGATCTCAAAAGAGCCAGAATTTGCTGAAGTTACTGCATCTCCACCTTCATTGTCACCAACTCAGGAAGCTGCTATAGATAAAGCATCTACACCACCTGTGTCTCCTGTACATGAACCAGTATCTACTGCAGACCCAGGCACAAGTGCTGAGATTGATATTCACAACCTAATTGTGCCTGAGGTTCTCTATTTAGAAGCTCCACCAGCTCAACCCAATCCATTCACAACACCAATTCCTGATGCTATTGAAACTCTAGAATTGTCTACAACACCTTCTCTACATCTAGACATTGAAGATCAAACAATAGGTGAGCATCAGAATATTGCTGTTGATCAGAACTTGGAAGCAGATCAGCACTTACAGGATGATGTTGAAGCCTCCATAGCCTCTCATACTGTTCCTTTATCAGAGGATGTTGACTCTATAAGTTCTGGTGCTGTAAATACTGATGATACCGGTGATGCTGCTACAAATGCAGATGCTGATGCAGCTGGTCCTTCTGGACATGCACCTCTACAAGCTACTTCAAAATCTGAACTAGTCAAAAATTTTGTTAGAGGAGATGCACCAGTACCTTGGAGTGAAACTCCTAGAGGACAGGAGTGGACTAAGGATTTGAACACAGTTACCTTTGTTCCATTTGAAAATATTCTTGCTGAGCACTTGGCAAAGGCTGATGAGATGCTAGCTAATGATGATTTCAAGACATGGCTGAGAGTTACTGCATTGAGTACAAGACAGCTTCAAGGTCAACACTCAACAACTCAAGCTGAGTTGCATAAAATTCAAGAAGCATTACTCAAGCAAGAAATGACTATGAAAATTGAAAAGAAAAGTTTTTTCAAACCTACATTTGACAGAGTTGCTTACATTGAGAAAACCCAAGAGAAGCAACAATCTCAGATTGATGACATTTTGAAAAATCAAGCTTCTCAGCAATCTCAACTCGATGAAACCCAATCTCCAGTGGAATTGCTTGTCTCTCTTCTTTTACCTGCTGATGCCAAAAAGGGGGAGAAAGTAATTAAGTCCAAATGCAAAACTGTTAAGACACTGAAGGAGAAGGATGATGAAAAAGATGACCAGGGAAACTCTGGAATGGGTGGAGGTCATGGTCAAGGTAGAAGTCTCTCATCAAGATGAGCTGGAACTACAAGTCATAGAACAAGTTCTGATACTGGGAGAAGAATAATCTCTGATACTGGTAAAAGGATAAGTTCTGATGAACTTTTGGATCTTGATGAAGAAATTTCAAGACAGTTATTTTTGAAAGAAAATCCAGGAATGGACTTTGAGAGTCTGATGGAAGAAGAAGCTAGACTTAAGTCAGAAAATGACAATTCTAAATCTAAAGCTTCTGTTGGTAAAAAGAAACTTCCTAAGGCCAAAGGCATTGTGATAAAAGAAAGGAAAAATCTTGAGGCAACCAAGGCTAAATCACAATTGCAGATAGATCCAAGGTCCAAGGGCAAAGAAAAAGTTGGTGAACCTATAAAAGTTTATGTGCCTCCTGTGGATGAAGAAATTTTTGTTGAAGATGATGATCTTACTCTGACTTCAAGAAAGATTTCTAAGACAACCTCTGACATGGCTCAAGTTGTTCAGAGTCAAGATATAGTTAGTTCTGATATAACCTTGAAGCAAGCAACCTCTGATATAGCTCAAGTTGACTTGATATCAGAAGATAAATCTAAGGAAACTCTGACATTGCTCATGTTAAATTCTCAAAGTTACTCCTACCAGGTTTCATCAAAGCCAAACAGACTCAACCTTTGAAGACTGTAGCAAGTAGTTTTGAAGCAAGAGTGGTTATTGGAAAGGAAGCAAGAGATAAATCTGGATTGTGTACTGCTGATGAAAGAAGAGTACAGAACACAACAAATGATCCAACTTCCTCAAGTGAACCAGGTGTTGGAGCAACTCCTGAAAGATTGAATCAACTAGAATCTGTACAAATGGTTTACCATACTTACTTGAAAGAACACATCTTGTTATATTTCATGACAGATGGTAGGGTTTACCATATAAGGGAAAATACTATTCCACTGAAGTATTTTGAAGAACTGGAACATGTATTATTCTTACTTCAAGTGAATGACAGAATAACAGAAAGTGCTGCAAACTATTTGAAGACTCAAATTCAGAGACAGAAAAGGCTTTATTCTGTAAAGTCTGACAGCACATATCTTCTAAAGTACAGAGATCACAAGGGTGATATTGTTGAGATGAAGCCTAACTCTGCTAAGATTATAACTACCTTTCTGGGTTACAAGGCTGTAGAATTCAATCTTGAGTCTGACAAGGCGTATTTGATCAGACTGGATAAGGACATTAGGAAAGCCAGAATAAATGATCTCAGGGCTGCTATCTTCCAAACTAGTGAAGATTCTGCAGAGCTCAAAGAAGATAAAAGGAAGATGATTGATGAACTTAGATATGCTGAGAGATGTTTGTTAAAGAACTATCTCAGAACAACTCCTGACATCAGAGAGATCAGAAAGTGAAGCCAAGTCAAGATCTACAACTGCTCAAATTCTGATATATATACAGACTAAAGTTATTATCAGAAGTTAAAGTTGGTAAAGCTTTAAGGACTGTAAGTTGTAGTTATCTAGTCAATTTCTCATGCATTTGTACTTAATGTTTTTGACATCATCAAATATATGTTAAACTTGTATATTATGATAATTTACAAGTTGGGGGAGATTGTTAGATATATTTGATAATGTCATGACTAATATGATTTATGTTTAGTTTTCAGATCTTACTTAAATAGGACAAATCAGTACTTAACTGAAATCAGCACTTATACTGAAGTCAGAACTTAAGTCATCAGTACTTAAGGTTCAGGAGATATTTATCAAGAGATAATATCAGGACTTAAAGGAAATGTTCAGATAAGGAAGGCGGCTGATTGAAAAGAAAGAAGATCGAGAAAAACGTAAGAAGAGATATGCATAAAGAAGGAATTTTATGAAGAATAGAATACTTGGAAGAAAAGATATCTGATTGATATATTTTAGGAAGCAGAATTATATTCCATATCAATTAGCGATTATCTTGTAACTGTGTAGTATATAAACACAGACATAGGGTTTACACTATATGTGTTATCATTATCAAGAATATTATTCATTGTAACTCTAGCAGCTCTCGTGATATTTCTTCATCACTGAGAGAGGACAGTTCCATATTGTAACAGATTTTATTGCATTAAATAAAGTCTGTTTTCTGTTACTTGTGTTATTTGAATTCGATTTGATTGTGCTATACACTGTATTCAACCCCCTTTTACAGTGTGTGTGACCTAAGAATTATCTTCTTCGTAAGCACGAAGATTTCCGAAGAGGGTATCAATCTTATACTCATTTAGATTGTGCATCTCTTTTATAGTAGTAACTTTGACTTTCCAACTTGGAGGTAGAGATTTAAGCACTCTTCTATTCTTTTCATTTTGAGTATAATTCTTTCCAAGTTGAGATAATTCATCGATTATACAGGTAAGTCTTGTTTCCATATCGATGATATTTTCTCCTTCTTGGAGTTTAAAGTTCTCATAATCTTGGATCAATGTTTCCATCCGAGAATCTTTTATATCATTTATTCCTTCATAGGTTACCACTAATTTGTTCCACATCTCTTGTGACCACTTGCAATTATTTACTCTTTTATATTCTTTTTCCGCAAGTGCACTTGTGATAACCATTTCCGCCTTGGCGGCTATATTCATTGTGGCTTCTTCCTCGAGATTGTATTCACTAACCTTCTTTTCGATGAGGATGTCATCGACAATTTTGGTAGGTATGAGAACACCGTCTTCGATAGCCATCCAAACTTTGACTCCTCGAGATCTTGCATAAATGCGAAATCTAGTTTTCCATGTTGCAAAGTTGGTGCCATCGAACAGAGGAGGTCGTGAGCTTGACAATCCTTCACCACAATCAACGGGATTAATATACTCCATTTGGACCACTTTTTGTTGTGCCTGTAAATCTGCAAATCACTTAACAAACACGTTAAAAAGCACTGCTATGATACCAATTGTTAGGTTCCGTACGAGGGCTATATTAAGCTAGAAGGGGGGGGGGGCGAATAGCTTAATTACCAATTTAAAATTTATTATGGCGTTTTAAAATAATTTTATCCCTTTTTTGAAACTTTACTGAGTGGTTATGCAGTTTATATGTGCGGAAAATAAAGTGCAAGGAGAGAAAATACCACACGGTGATTTTATCCTGGTTCGCGATGGCGCAACCTCTAATAGATCCGCTCACCCCTACTCCAGTCCCCGAGCTCCTCTCCCGGACTCGGGATTATCCCATAATATAAACTCGCTCCTTTAGTAGGCGGAGAAGCCTTTACACCCTTACAAATATTTATCTTGGTGTGTAACACAAGGGTCACCCCCTCAAAATAAATGTAATTTCTACACAACTTATCTTAGATAATAACTCCCCATTATCTCTTCAAAGTTGATGTAGATCCCTTGTGTGGACTTGGCTTCCTTAGCTTTCACCGGTCTCGGATCTTAGTATCCGGTCTTGGGTCTTTCCTCTTCTTCATAGTGCAAATACGACTAACTCCCCGCTAGTGCGTATGAGACTTGGGTCTTAGAACGAAGATCACCTCACGTCTCACCTCACTGCGAAACTAATAAGACAATCCACAAAACACGAAGTATGGAGAAAATGTGTATTGAACTAGTATGTTACGGTACTAGCCCAAAAGATAGTATAATATTCAAATAAGAATATTAATACTCTATATGTATACTTGACTTGGGATATAAAATGTTATATCAAGTATACGTTTGATTACTTCGTCTCTATGGATTATATGTTAATCGGAGTAATATAAGAAGTCCTTTATATATATAGTCAATATGGATTATGACTTCTTTGATCTTCAAGCTCAATACGTATACTTAACTCCGAATATATATTTTATATGTCAAGTATACTTATGATTACTCCGTCTTTGTAGTATATATGTTTATAGGAGTAATAAGAAGTCTTGTATATATGTATAAGCACTATGGCTTATGACTTCTTTTGTATTCTTCTTCTTTCGATTATGTATTTATGGATCGAAGAATACTTTGGTTACAATCTCAGAATTGTACCTATCCTTTTAAGCTCTTAGGCTTATGGATTTAGTATACTTATGATTTGACGATTATGTGGTCAAAGTATACTTTTAACTTCAAGCAACTTTATAGGTTCTATGATTCTTAGCCAAGGTCCAAATAATAGAAGTGGAAGTAATTGGCTTTGAATTTGTGCTTTTGAAGTTTAGGTGGATGATTACGGAGTTTACTATTGATCGACTTATAATCCCCCGGAACACTGAAGATGTTAGAAGGGGTTATAAGTGATACCTTTCGTAATGATACTATATACACGAACTATGCATTGACCAAGATCTAGATAAATGAAATGCAAAGTAATTGGTCAACTCGTGTGATTAAATCCACCTTTGAAGCTTAGACGGATGATTATGAAGTTTATATATATCGAATAAAACCCCACGGAACACTAAGGTGCTAGGAGGGGATTATACGATATCTTTCATAATTGGACTATATACACGAACTATGCGTTGGCCAAGATCCAAATAATAGAAGTGCGAGTAATTGGCCAACTCGTGTGATTTAATCCGTCTCTTATATTTGACAAAATTACGAAGATCACTATTGATTGATTTATAATCTCTCAGAACACTAGAGATGTTAGCGAGATTATAAAAAATGATACCTTTCGTAATTATACTATATTCATGAAATATGTTGGTCAAGGTCGAGATAAATAAAATGCAAGTAATTGACCAACTCGTGATGTCAAATACGAAATCTCACTCGTGACGAGTTATTTAGAGATTTATGAAATCTCACTTGTGAGGAGTTATTTAGAGATTTAAGTACTTGTATATTATAGATCTTCTTCGTTTAGAGCTTCGGTTTGAAGATCAAGTACTTATTCGAATTCCGAGTTCGAATCTTCGTTCTCTTTTCTTAGAGAACCTTCTTTATAGGAGATATTGTATTAGAGCTTGAGATGAAGCAAAGAAATTAAGTACAAAGCTCAAAATAAAGAAAACCAAAGAAGAAGCTAAAAACTCACCACTTTTGGAAAACGGTCGGAAAAGTTCGCCGAAAAATTCGCCGGAGGTTTGGCCAGATTTTGGCACTATGGACGAACTTGGGCAGCACTTCGGAAGGCCGGAAAGTGGTGGTGGATGAGCTCACTTGGTGGGAACAAACTTGGTTAGGTAAAGCTAAGCTTGGATATCAAAAACCTTAAGTATATATGTATATATTTAAGAGAGAGAAGGTTTCTGAGAAGAAGTGTGTGTATAGAATTTGAAAGAGATGAAGAGAGGCACTTTTTGAAAAATTCCCAGCAAGTATTTGGCTCTTTAGCTTAGTTAAAATGGGTTGGAATGGGGTTTATTTATAGAGGAAGTTGGGTGGAATGTTATGTTGAGATTTGAGAAGGAATAGATGGTGGATGGAGTGTATCACATGGATTGATGACATGGCAAGTAGGTTGTGTTTCTTTGCAAGTGGGAAGGAAGCACAAGCTAGTATCTATTCAAATCTCAGCTGATATATAAAAGGAATATGTCCTAAGTCCAATCATGTATTAGGATTTAGGAATAACTTTTATGTAATCTGTTTTGATTTCATTGATATTAATAAAGACTTGTTTTGTTTTATTGCGGGCTTTATCTATTTAAGTGTTTAAATAAAATATACCATAGTTTAGAGTAAAGATTTTTATGGATTATGATGAGATCATAATAGTGAGACCTAAAAAGATGATAACTCTAAACTTAAATAGTTCCTGGTCATAGGATTACTAACTGGTAATTAATAATCCGCAAAGATCGGTACATACTATGCTTGCTTCATTATGAAGGATGTCTGTTCTCATAGACATTTGTGTGGTGACACTATAGCTAGTATGTAGGTGCTTATTATGGAATAAGTTCACTGAACATGACTCGCACAGCTGAACAACTGATGGAGTTCACTCACGTGTCAGCAGTTGTTCGCTTAGTGATAGTTGTACAAGTATCCTTAGACTTGAGGTCATCATAGTCATCTTGTGTACACTGAACTATGCTTTGGTTTAGTTCTTAATCTCCAGGGACAATTATTAGGGCTCTTCTGGGTATAGGAATTTGTACACGAAGATAGTGTATGATCAATAAAGGATCTACCCCTTCCAGTGAAGGAAGCGAATGTTCAAGGCTGATCCACTTATGCTAGTTCAGGAATCTCTGGCCAGAGTAAATGAAATTAATAAGGAGTTTCTAATTTGCATAGAACTACGCATAGTAAATGGTAAGCAAAGTGATTGAATTAGATAGGCTTGACACGAGATCCATGCCTTGTATTGAATCGGGACATTGTAGGGTAGAAGGAGTTTATTGTACGGTAACTATTCACTGACAGGTTCTTGGTATTCTAAGCAGTGAATTCATATTATCCGGATAGTCGCGATATGTTGAGAAGCATCACTCACGATGTAGAATAAATGTGATTAATTAATTAATCATATTTAATAAATTAGAGAATTTATATAAATAATGATAAAATAGTTTTATTATTATTTATTTCTACTACCGGCTTAATATTGAACCTACAGGGTCACACCATAAAAAGAGAATGATTTTATGGTGGAGGAATTAATTAATAATGGCTAATAATTATTTATTTGTGAAATAAATAATTAATTGGCAAATTTAATAATTGATTAAATGAGATTTAATTGATTATAAATTAATTAAGAAAAGTTCTTAATATTATTAATTAAGGATTTAATTTTTGGAAATTAAATCAAGAGAGAGAATTATTTCTAAAGTGTTTAGAAAAAGGATTAATAATTAAAAGGTGTTTTAATTATTAATGAGAATAATAAATGGGATAATAATAATATTATTTATGGGAAAATTTCAGCTGAAAATTTTGCCTATAAATACACTATTATAGACCCTATTTTATTCTAACCCCAGAAACCCAAAAGTTTCAGAAAACCAAATTCTCTCCACCTCCTCCTCCTCCTAAAAGTAGTTTTCTTGGTGGATACCGGTGGAGTGCTTCACACTTGAGGAGCAACTGCTAAGGATCTCTGATCGTTGTCTCCGAATTATTTTTAAAGGTTAGATTCAATCCCTCGAATTTTTATTCACGATTTATATGTTTTTATTTGGATTTTGTATGTGTAAAAGTGTTTTTCCATGCCCCCGCTGTGTTAAAAATCCAACAATGGTATCAGAGCATAGGTTGTATGCATATAGATCTGTGGTAAAAATTTCAGAATTTTATGTGCTTGTATGAATTAATTATGATTTTTACAAGTTATATTATGGATTAATTTTGTCTGATGAGAAATCGTTTCTCATAATAATTTTGAATGTTGATCTGGGTTCTACAAGCGTTGTAGATCGTCTGGGTATTTTTTTCATAATTTTATGTTTTATGATGTATAGATTTTTTATTATGAATTTTTGAAGTTCTAGCAATTAAAATTTGAAATTAAATAATTATATATATATATATATGTATTGTATGTATATATATCTGTACTGTATATATTTGTCTGCTGTTGTTACTATTGTTTGCACGGATAGTAAAAGCAAACAAGACAGACATGTCAGGAGAAGTACAAGACAGGCACAACAACCGAGAAGAAAAAGACGGCTGCTGAGAAAATTAATTAAAAAAAAAAATATAGGGGTGTAACGCATTCCGAGAATGCGTTACACACCTGTGGCGCATTCACGGAATGCGTTACACCTTTTAAATGGCTTAAAAGGCTGTAACGCATCACCGGAATGCGTTACAGGGCTTGTAACGCATTCCGGTAATGCGTTACAGCCCGTTTGTTGATATTAAAATTGATTTTCTGGGAGTTTCGTAACTCCGTTTTAGGCGTGCAATATACCGTTGGATTCGTTTTTCCGAGACGGATCTAATGGAGTGATCAATTTTAGTTTATATAAAAGTTTTGAACTGTTTATATTTCCATGAAGTGTTTTACAGTTGTTTTTGACTGTTTTAATTGCTTTTAAATGCTTCATGTGATACATAGAGATGTATAATGCTTAGACTAATGTGCTAGATGATGTAACATGCCTACCTTGATGTTTATTCATGTTGATATATGTGATATATGCTTAGTTTATCATGCGATGATAGATTTAGGTGAACTTAAATGAACATAAGGCGTTTGTTAGACAACCTAGTATAGTGAAATTGTTTCATAACCTTAATAATAATATTATGAATACAGTCATGAGATTCTTGTGTTTGTGAAACACGTAATTGAATATGAATTTTCGATATGAGAGAAAAGATGATTCTGTCAATAACAGATTTCTATCTGTAAGAAAGGGTTATTAAGTGACGCCTCTTGACAATGCTCCACCCGATCTGGGAATCGTCTGATTATTGATTATTGATTTGAAATATTTAATTTAAAAGGAAGAATCTCTTTATAATATGATTATGATTGTAACGTAATATAATCCCTCTAAAATTAAATAATATCAAGTAGTAATTGGCCAATGATACAACGGGCTTGTGTCGGTCATAGCCTTCCAACATGATAGAAAAGTAGTTCTTATTTTTGAATCATTGTCGGTTCGTGCTACAGCCGAGGGCTTTGATTTCGAAATAAGAAATACTTGTCTATTACATAGAGATGTGTACATTGAATAAGAATCTAAAGGTCGGTACGTGCTACAGCCATGGGCCTTTGGGGACTGATTCAGCTGTACAGAATGTTGGGTTAGACTTGACTTAGAATATTGAGTTTGTCGTGCTACAACCGAGACTCAATTATTCAAGAGGCTAAAGTTTGATTAGGGAATAACATGAGATGTAATTGACAAGAGTTGTCTGCCTATTGAACATTACATGGCGGTTCGTGCTACAGCCGGGGTCGTGTAATGGAATGTAGGATCCCTATTCCCACTAGCATTATGAATGCTTAATTTTTCATGTAGGGGGTTGAATAAATTAGGAAAACTAGTGGGAGCTACTTATGAATAAAGACCCGATTCATATAGTGTTTTGAAATGAAATCGAATATTTGCTAAGTGTTGTTATGTGTTTATCATTTACAGATTTACTTTGTACGTTATGTCTTCTGCACTATCACTTAGGAGCATACTGGATGCTCACAAATTGACTGGTCCTAATTATGCTGACTGGCTTCGAAACTTGAGAATTGTTCTCAGGATTGAGAAGCTGGAATACGTGAATGACTTACCTAAGCCTACTGAACCTGCTAGTGATGCACATAATGATGAACACGTTGTGTATCGTAAGTGGATAGATGATGCAAATGTTGCTCAATGCATCATGCTAGCTTCCATGAACATTGAGCTACATAAGCAACATGAGCATATGGATGCTCACACTATCCTCATGCATCTACAAGAGTTGTATGATATGGCAGGGAGGACAGCTCGATATGAGATATCGAAAGAGTTGTTCGGTTGTAGGATGTCTGAGGGATCATCTGTGAATGACCATGTACTTAAGATGATCAATTTGATTGAACGTCTTGGACAACTTGGTTTTGCCATGGATGGGGAGCTGAGCCAAGACTTGGTCTTGCAATCGCTTCCGAGTTCGTTCTCGCAGTTTGTTGTGAACTTTCACATGAATAAGTTGGATGTCAGCCTGCCTGAACTCCACAACATGTTGAAGACTGCGGAATCGACTTTTCCCCCTAAGAAGAGTTCTGTTCTTCTAATTGGTGAAGGTTCCAATCCTAAGAAAAGGAAGAGGAACTCTTCCAAGAAGAAGAAAGTAGGTGAGAAAATGCCGGTTCCACCAAAAGCTGAAGACCCCAAGAGCAAAGTTGTTTACTTTCACTGTAACAAGGTGGGGCACTGGAAGAGGAACTGCAAGGTTTACCTTACAGAATTGAAGAAGAAGAAGGATAGTGAGACTACCGCTTCTGATTCAGGTATGTTCATGATAGAAGTGAATATGTCATTAAATCAAATTTATACTTGGGTATTAGATACCGCCTGTGGTTCTCAAATCTGCAATTTGTTTGAGGGACCAAGGAGAAGTAGGACTCTTGAGGAAGAGGAGGTGATTCTATTGATGGGAAATGGAGCAAGAGTTGCTGCTAAAGATGTAGAATCATTTCATTTACATATGCCTACGGGCAAGACTATTGTTTTAAATAATTGTTATTTTGTTCCCTCGATTGTGAGGAATATTATTCCCATGTTAGACTTGGCTGGATTTTTCATTTATTATTGAGAATAATGAATGTTCTATTCTTAGAGATAATATTCTTTATGGACGTGGTACTTTAAATAATGGTCTGTATAAATGTGACATAATTTACTTCAGATTGAACAAACTAATAAAAGAAAAGGGATGATGAAAATCGCACTTTATAGTGGCACTGCAGTCTCCATTTAGTGGACATGGAGAGAGGGCTGCAGATTTACTAGGAATGGTACACACAGATGTATGTGGACCAATGTCTACGGAAGCCATGGGTGGATTTTCATACTTCATTACTTTCATAGATGATAGATCTAGATTCGGATATGTGTTTGATGAAATACAAGTCTGAAGCCTTTGAAAAGTTCAAAGAGTATAAGTATGAAGTGGAGAAACAACCAAACATAGTATTATAACTCTTCGATCAGATCGAGGTGGTGAATACTTTAATGGAGTATTTCTAGATTATCTCAAAGTAAATGGTATAGTCTCCCAGTGGACTCCTCCAGATTGGTATCTGAAAGGAGAAATCGAACTTTGTTAGACATAGTTCGGTCCATGATGAGCTATGCAAATCTTCCAGTATTCCTATGGGGTTATGCATTGGAAACCTCAGCATATTTACTGAATAAGGTGCTTTCCAAAATCTGTTCCTCAAACTCCGTATGAGATATGGAAAGAAAGGAAACCGAGTCTTAAACACGTTAAGATTTGGGGATGTCCAGCTTATGTCAAGTAAGTTGACCCAGATAAGCTAGAATATCGATCCGTAAAATGTAGTTTTGTGGGATATCCTAAAGAGACTTTAGGGTATTACTTTTGCACCGATCATCGGGTGTTGTCTCCAGACATGCTACCTTCTTGGAAAAGGAGTTTATCCTTGAAGGAAACAGTGGGAGAAAAATTGAACTTGATGAAGTTCAAGAAGCACAAACTACTATAGATCGAGTGGAAACACCTGTTCTGACTGAACAACCTTTTGTGGAACAGCCCATTCATAGATCAGGGAGAGTGTCTCGCCAACCTGAGAGGTAATATGGCCTTGTCATTGAGAATGACAATGAGTTGTCAATCATTTGATGATGACGACCCTGTGACCTATAATGAGGCTATGAGTAGTGTTGACTCAGAGAAATGGCAAAGTGCCATGAAATCCAGAATGGAATCTATGTATACGGTATACAATAGATAGATTATAGCAGATGGCCAGGTGGAGACCTATAAGGCCAGGCTTGTGGCAAAAGGATTCAAACAAAGGCAATGGATTGACTTTGATGAAACCTTTTACCTGTAGCCCTGTTAAAATCAGTTCGGATTTTGCTTGCGATTGCTTCTTACTACGACTATGAAATCTGGCAGATGGCCAGATGGTTTTCTTTCCAAGGGAAATGAAAACCTAGTGTGTAAGCTACTGCGAACCAAATGTGATTTAAAGCAGGCTTCTCGAAAGATGGAACATTCATTTTGATGAGACAATCAAAGAGTTTGATTTTATCAAAAAAAAAACAAAGATGAACCATGGGTCTACAAAAGGGATAGTGGGAGCACGGTAACATTTCTTGTATTGTATTGAAATAGAGTTGACACACATAACAACATAGCAGACCCACTCACAAAGCTACTTTATGAAAGTCACTTTGATCGTCATAAAGATAAGATGGGTATTAGATACCAGAGTGATTGGCTTTAGTATAAGTGGGAGATTGAAAGGAATATGTCCTAAGTCCAATCATGTATTAGGATTTAGGAATAACTTTTATATAATCTGTTTTGATTTCATTGATATTAATAAAGACTTGTTTGGTTTTATTACGGGCTTTATCTATTTAAGTGTTTAAATAAGATATACCATAGTTTAGAGTAAAGCTTTTTATGGATTATGATGAGATCATAATAGTGAGACCTAAAAAGATGATAACTCTAAACTTAAATAGTTCCTGGTCATAGGATTACTAACTGGTAATTAATAATCCGCAAAGATCGGTACATACTATGCTTGCTTCATTATGAAGGATGTCTGTTCTCATAGACATTTGTGTGGTGACACTATAGCTAGTATGTAGGTGCTTATTATGGAATAAGTTCACTGAACATGACTCGCACAGCTGAACAAATGATGGAGTTCACTCACGTGTCAGCAGTTGTTCGCTTAGTGATAGTTGTACAAGTATCCTTAGACTTGAGGTCATCATAGTCATCTTGTGTGCACTGAACTATGCTTTGGTTTAGTTCTTAGTCTCCAGGGACAATTATTAGGGCTCTTCTGGGTATAGGAATTTGTACACGAAGATAGTGTATGATCAATAAAGGATCTACCCCTTCCAGTGAAGGAAGCGAATGTTCAAGGCTGATCCACTTATGCTAGTTCAGGAATCTCTGGCCAGAGTAAATGAAATTAGAAAGGAGTTTCTAATTTGCATAGAACTACGCATAGTAAATGGTAAGCAAAGTGATTGAATTAGATAGGCTTGACACGAGATCCATGCCTTGTATTTAATCGGGACATTGTAGGGTAGAAGGAGTTTATTGTACGGTAACTATTCACTGACAGGTTCTTGGTATTCTAAGCAGTGAATTCATATTATCCGGATAGTCGTGATATGTTGAGAAGCATCACTCACGATGTAGAATAAATGTGATTAATTAATTAATCATATTTAATAAATTAGAGAATTTATATAAATAATGATAAAATAGTTTTATTATTATTTATTTCTACTATCGGCTTAATATTGAACCTACAGGGTCACACCATAAAAAGAGAATGATTTTATGGTGGAGGAATTAATTAATAATGGCTAATAATTATTTATTTGTGAAATAAATAATTAATTGGCAAATTTAATAATTGATTAAATGAGATTTAATTGATTATAAATTAATTAAGAAAAGTTCTTAATATTATTAATTAAGGATTTAATTTTTGGAAATTAAATCAAGAGAGAGAATTATTTCTAAAGTGTTTAGAAAAAGGATTAATAATTAAAAGGTGTTTTAATTATTAATGAGAATAATAAATGGGATAATAATAATATTATTTATGGGAAAATTTCAGCTAAAAATTTTGCCTATAAATACAATATTATAGACCCTATTTTATTCTAACCCCAGAAGCCCAAAAGTTTCAGAAAACCAAATTCTCTCCACCTCCTCCTCCTCCTAAAAGTCGTTTTCTTGGTGGATACCGGTGGAGTGCTTCACACTTGAGGAGCAACTGCTAAGGATCTCTGATCGTTGTCTCCGAATTATTTTTAAAGGTTAGATTCGATCCCTCGAATTTTTATTCACGATTTATATGCTTTTATTTGGGTTTTGTATGTGTAAAAGTGTTTTTCCATGCCCCCGCTGTGTTAAAAATCCAACAATATATATATATATATATTTATATATATATTAAATATATATTTTCCTTTTCTTTTAATCATTCTTTAATTACTTAATTAAGGATTAAGCACCATTAATTATGACCACCCCAAAAACTCTTAAATAAATATCATAAAAAATATGATAATTACCTAAATATTATAAAATGATGTCCTGAAAAGTTTGGTAAAAAATGGTCAATGGTAGCTAGGTCAAACATGGTCAACTGTGGGACCAACTGCCTCAAAATTCGTGCCCGGACAAAAATTCTCGAAACGCTACGAAATTTTTACCATGCATATAAAATACCATTTAAGTGATCCATACCAAATTTCAAGTCATTCTAGTATGTGGAAGTATTTATTTAGATTTAAAGCGGTTTTGTCATCCTTTACTTCCGACTAAAAATACTATTGCTCTTGGAATGAAAGAGATGAATATATTGACCAAAGTTTTGACTTGTATAGATACTTAAAATATATTTACTAATATATAAAATGTATTTGAGTGATGGGAAATATTTTTGAGTATTTTTGAATAATTTTCTCCAAAAAATATTGATTTTATGAAACTGGAGAAAATTACTTTACGACCACACAGATGGGGGTAAAAATGGATATGAATACTTCAATCATTAATATTAATAAACTTTGAATAAAAACTCTTTTGAATAATGTAAAATATATTTAGGAGCGATGAGTAAAACATTTTTGATTTAGCACGAGATCTGTAAAGAATATTTCTAATATATTACTTATTCGAGTTTGTTGCCTTATTGATGTTGCAACTGTGATCTAAAAAATATCATAACTTGACATTTCTTATTTGATCAAATTTCCTTGGAGATATATTCCATAAAATATAATTTTGATGTTTTTAGAATAATGAAATATCTCTTTTATAAATAGTCTTGAAAATAATTTAACTGGTTTGATTATTTGACTTTGATCTGGATCAATTAAAATCATGTCCTAATGGAGAGGATCTAAGTGTACTTAAATTTTATGTTTAATCATACAAATACCAAAACAAATAATATATCGAAGATATCCTTTCACTTCTTTATATATATATAGGCTTTTGGATGACCTGGGCTTCAAATTCTTCGAATTCAAGTCAAATCAGGATTATGGGAAAATGACCTGGCGCGGCCGCCACGCATACCAACGCGGCCGCCCTGAGTTTCTGACAAATGGGCGCGGTCGCTCCCAAGACTAGCGTGGCCGCCCTGACCTTATGGAATTTCCTGATTTTTCTTGTTTCTTCTGTATCTTTAGTTCCGTCTGTTAGAATTTGGAGATCCAATAGTCCACGCGAAGCTATCGAGATGCTCCTCAACATGGGAATGGCCTAGGCTTCAGATTCTAACCTCCTTTCAGCATATTTCCTTGAAAAGATCATTTATTCATCCAACTAATGTCTGAGATACAAAAACACAAAAACACATCAAAAATACCAACAACTTGAGTCCAAACACCAACTTAAGTATGTAAAGAAGCGTTCCAAGCAGATATAAAATCCACTTATCATACACTTAAACTTGAATCGATGCGTGTCCTCAAGAATAAACAGACTCAAAACTATAAAACATCCTAATGCATGAATGCAATTATGTGAATGCGACTAAATGATAATGCAATCGATCCCCTCAGAATAACCATAACCAACCAACAATCAAATGCCTCTAAGAATGCAATGACTCTAAACAGATTTCAAATAAACCCCACAAACCAACTCATAAACCAAAAATGTTCGTGTGTGGATGCTTAATAGATATACTCTCAAATCTAGATCAACAACCATAACTATCTCTCATCAAAAAATTCATAAGTTTATAAACAGAATAGGCGTTAAACGCATAATGACTCTCCACACCTCCCAACCTACTAGATTTATACAAGGATTCATGCCATTATTAAACACATAACATAGATGCTTATTTTCCCGTGCAATGAATGGGGTCCCAAAAGACTTATACAATAATACCCATGTAGCGATCGTTAGGTTAGCGAATCTCAGACTACAAAAGCCTTAGGTCACTAGGCACAAAGTCCCCTAGAACTTAATAACTGGAGTATTGAAGAGCTCACCCTTGATCAATTATGCATACACACATACTCTCTTTTTTCTTTTTTTTTGCTTTTTTTTGAATTTCTGAATGAGTGTGTTTCGCTCCATCTCATTCAACCCCAGGCTACTCATAAAATATGAGCCGACTACTATCCATTTGACACCTAACCATTTTCATCACTAGCAATAAATTCCAAGTTTTTCTCCATATTAAAATTCAGTGTTTTTACGTCATTACAAGAATAGCAAAAATTCTAGATATAACCAAATGATTAAATCTCAACAAATAAACAAGTATGATCATGATCTAGATCAAAAGCAACCCATAAGAATTGTGAATTTTTTTCTGGGTCTGTAAATATTTTTTTCTGGGCCTGTAAATCAATTCACTAGACTTAAACAATCTTTTATGCGTCATCACCACACTCAAATTAACATCGACTAATCAATCGGAAATAGCTCAACCTAAGGGATCATGTTAAATGTATGCACATGCAACTAAATGAACTCATATAATAACATGAACAAATATGCAAACAAATATGACCTACATAAACAATCATGCAAAAATTTGAACAATTATGCAAAAATATGAATGAAATACACTAAACATGCAACATGAATCTATATGAATCTATGTAAACTCACACAAACTAATCCTTACATTATCACCCCCAAACTTAAAATTTTCAATGTCCTTATTGAAGGTAATAATAAAGATTTCAGGCATACCTAGTTGTCAGGAGGATCACCCTCTTCGGGTGGAGGATCAGGTGGCCAATCAACCTTGATGCCAGTGTCTCAAAAAATAGTATCGAGAGCGTGTGTCAAATCTTCAACAAAAGGTCGGTGGATGTCATGCATGGCCTCAATACACCGAATTAACCTTCTATACTGCGCATCACCAAGACCAAACCTATCAACTCTCTATGGTGCACGAGAGGAACCCTCTATAGGCACGGGAGGATCCGTTCGACCACCCTCTATATCATCAAAAATATATCCCAAGCCCTTATCATGGGGTGCACCAAAAAATGTATAACTCGAATGATCTGGCAGCGGGTTGAGCCCAAGTGTGAGAGTGTCTTCAATAGACGGCTCGAAATGCTCCTGAGAAACTTTCAGCTCTGGTAACCCAAGAGAATCGAATGGCATATCCAACTTCCTCTTTCACGGAGGTGCATGCAAAACCTGCAATTGCTCTGCTCCTTTTTCATCTTCAATAACTGATTCCCCTATTAAGGATCTCTTTAAGGTATCTGACTTTGGCAATTTCTCAAGCTCTGAATTCACGACAAAGTCGACCCACTCTACTTTAAAGCACTTCTCTTTATATGTGGATAACTTTATTGGCTCGAACAAACTAAAAGTGACCTTCTGATCTTCAACCTTCATCGTAAGCTCTTCTTTTTGCACATCAATCATAGTTTGACCTGTAGCCAAGAATGTCTTCCCAAGATAATGGGAATCTTCTTACCCTCCTCAGAGTTTAGAATAACAAAATCAGCAGGGAAGATGAGCTTATCCACCTTAACCAAGATATCCTTGAAAACTTCCAAAAACTTGGTAAATTACTTGTCGAACTTATGCTTTTGAAGCCTTTTAGGATATGGCGGAGGTGGGTAGACTTGTTTATCCCCTGTATTACCCTCAGGAGGATTGCTTTCAACAACTTTCTTCTTCGGTTCCACCTTGGCATCCTTCTGCATAAATTTTTTAGCTACATTCTCATTTTCTGGAATTGGCAAGGGAGCAAATGCACCTGCATTCAGGACATAATTTTCAGACTCTTCATCTCGCTGAATTTGGGGGCTTGCGACCTTTCTGGACCTCAAGGTGATGGCGTTCACCTATTCTTTAACTTCCCTCTTGTCTGTATTTGCTTCTGTATCACTAGAAAGCTTTCCTGATGGTCTATTCAATAAGGAGTTAGCAATTTTCCCTATTTCGTTCTCCAGAGTCTTGATAGAAACAATCTGGCTTTGGCATATAAGAGCCTGATTTTTGCACATAAGTCGGAACTCCTCCAATTCAGATTTTTCATTCGAAGATAGACCTGCACCTCCATGAGTTTGTTGTTGAAGTTGGGGTTGTTATCTTGGTGTATATTGCTGATAAGGCTGTTGCATTGTACTCTGATTTTTGCTCCAACTGAATTTAGGATGATTCTAGTTGTCAAGATGATAAATGGATGGAACTGGTTGCTTTGATCTCTGAAAGTTGCTAAAAAACTGAGTTGATTCACTAGATATAGCGCATTGTTCCATCGCATGCGAACCTGCATACAGCTCACAAATACTGGTTATCTGATTAACACCGTAGTTAGCCAGAGAATCGATCTTCGTAGATAATGCCTTTAGTTGAGCAGTGATAGTCGTAGCTGTATCCACTTCCAAAACTCCTGCTACCTTGCCCTGTGGTAATCTCCGGGTTGGATACTGATATTCATTAGCAGCCATCAATTTAATTAAACCATAAGCTTCCTCATAGCTCTCTGCCCATAATGCTCCACCTGATTCTGCATCAAGCATGGGTCTAGACTGTGCTCCCAAACCATTATAAAAACAATTTATGATCATCCAATCAGGCATTTCATGATGTAGACACTTTCTCAGCATCTCCTTATAACGCTCCCAAGCTTCACAAAAAGATTCTCCTGATTGCTGCGTAAATTGAGTAAGAGCATTTCTTATTGCAGCTGTCTTTTCCATAGGGAAGAATTTAGTGAGAAACTTTTGAGAAAGATCTTCCCAAGTAGTAATTTAGATATGAAGAATGAAGTGTTACACAAATCACACAACTCTCGATTTTCTATCCACCCTGGTAGCACAAAGATGTACCAAGACTTGAAGAAAAACTTCTGGTGGCCAGGAATGAAGAAGGATATTGCAAATTGGGTTATCAAATGTCATGTATGCCAGACGGTAAAAGTGGAACATCAACGGCCAAGTGGATTGTTACAACCTTTAGAGATTCCCCAGTGGAAGTGGGAAGAGATTGCAATGGATTTTGTGGTAGGATTGCCAAAGATGAGAGCTAATCATGATGCTATTTAGGTAATCATTGACAAATTGACGAAGTCAACACATTTCCACCCAATAAATGAAAGGTATTCTTCAGAAAAGCTAGTTAAGCTGTATTTGGATGAGATATTAACAAAGCATGGAGTTCCTATGTCCATTATGTCATATCGAGACCCGAGATTTAATTCCAGGTTTTGGACCAAGTTCCAAGAATGTTTAGGAACTAAGTTGAATATAAGCACCGCCTATCGTCCTCAGATGGACGATCAAAGTGAGAGAACAATTTAGACCATAGAGGATATGTTAAGAGTTTGTATTTTGGATTTTAAAGGAAATTAGGATGAACATTTACCTTTGATTGAATTCTCGTACAACAACAGCTATCATGCAAGCATTGGAATGCCGCCTTACGAAGCTTTGCATGGACGTAAGTGTTGATCACCATTGTATTGGGATGAAGTAGGAGAGAAGAAAGTATTAGGCCCCTAGCTGGTTCAGCAGACCAAGGATGCAGTAGCATTGATTCAGAAAAGGTTAGCAGCAGCCCAGGATAGATAGAGAAAGAATGTGGACTTGCATAGAAAGGATGTGAACTTCCAAATAGGGTCATTGGTATTACTAAAGGTATCAACTTGGAAAGGATTAGTACAATTTGGTCAGAAAGGTAAGCTTAGCCCCAAATTTATAGGACCATTTGAGGTTTTGAGGAAAGTAGAGAACGTTGCCTACGAGGTAGCGTTGTCGCCGCAGATGCATATCCATATTGAAACCCTATATTCCTGATTTAAATCAAGTCATAGAGTATGAACCGATTGAGCTTCAGCCATATTTTTCCTATGTGGAACAACCAATCCAAATCTTAGATCGTAAAGAGCGAGTCCTTAGGAATAAGTCGATCCCCATAGTGAAGGTTCTCTGGAGAAATCCTCGAGTAGAAGAGTCTACTTGGGAGTTAGAGTCAGACATGCTTGATAAATATCCTCATTTATTTAGTTAAGTCAGATTCTAGGGACATAATCTTTTTAAGGGGGTAGGATATAACGACTCGTATATTTTGTATTATTGTAATGATGTTTTTATTGAATAATTAATTAAATAAAATATGTGTATTGGTTTTGGAATTGTGTAATTTATTATTAAGTTATATTGTTTTGTTTCGCGTTTAAAAGTGATTGTATTACAATTATATATATATAAATATCTGGATTGTCTCTAAAATTGGTTTTATAATTTTATAATTTCAATAATTATTTTTAGGATGTTATAAAATGAGAAGTCAATATTTCACTAATTATTTATCCTTAAATGATCTTCTGATTGCATTTATTTATAAAATCCATATTTGATTCCAGGATTCTTCAAAAATCACGAAACTCATATTTTATGAAGTTTATTATATTCTGAGAATTTTTAAAATTATTTTGGAAATTTTTGGGATTAATTTCACTCGCTCGTCGATTCGTTTAATTGTTAAAAGCGGGCATAAATTGCGTTTCAAAAAAATTATTTTAAAATTACGAATTTACGTTTTAACAAACTTTGAGATAACTGTAACATTTTAAGACTATTATTGTAATTTATCGAATTTGTTTTAAAGATGACTCGGTTCGTTAATTTGAGAATTCGGGGTGAATATTGGGTCCGTGGGTATTCAGGGAAACGTGTTAACATCTAATAAAAGATGTTAACACATATCCATTTAAAGGACACGTGTGGGCTGCAGATTAACTCCCCTAAAACATCATCTCTTTCTCCTCTGTCTCGTCTCAATCTCTCTTTCTCATCTCAGTCTCTCTCCCACGCTATCTTCCCTGTTCTTCCTTTCTTTTCCCTTCTTTTCCTCCGTTTTCTTCTCCTGTTTGTGGCTGTCTTCCTGTTCTTCGACTTTTCCGGCCGATTTTCCGGTAATTGTCATTTGTTCCTGGTTATTCTGGTTCGGTACATATATATACGTATGTATATGTGCGTATTTGTGTGTGCTATTGCATGTGTGTGTTTGTCAGTTGCGACTGTGTGTTTTATGGCGGTGTTTTTCTGCCTGGTACTGTGTTTTTCCAGCCACGATTATTGGCCTGTGTTGGGCACGTGTATACGCGTGTATTGCCCTGTTCATTTTGGAATTTTAATTATATTATCTAATTTCTATAGGAACTTTTATTAATTGATTTCGTGAAATAAAAATGTTGCGTGCGGAAAATTAATTTTGTATCTGAGAAGTTTCGGGTTGGAAACCCGAGAATTAATCCGGAACAGGTATATGGGATGGCAGTTGGAGCCGTCTAGTGTTGATAGCCGGATTAGTTGTCTTCACATATCCGTTACGTATCTGATTTGGATTTGTGATGTCCGTAAGGGATTAAGTAATTGGTACAGTGGATTTATAAATGTGAATAGCATGCTAAAATTGGACTCTGGTACTTACACATCACATAACTACGTTTATTTTGTTGAAAGCATGCTAGTCAGCTATATTCAGTTATCTCATCTTTTCTTATTTACTGATGCTGAGAATGATTTACAGATTGTGAATTTCATATTGATTTATAGTTCTGTTCCTATAATTGTTTAAATTAATGTTGTTATCTGGATATTCATATGTTGGTACTGTTGAGCGATTATGCTCACCCATGCAACCTATTATATATCTATCGCAGATGCTTAGAAGACCAATCAGACCTTGGCAGAACCGTGTCTCAGCCCCTTTAGTACCCGGCTCCTCGGAGGTAGTTAGTATCAGACCATGTGCGATCGGATGAGTTGCTGAATAAGTTAGTTTGTCAGACTTTTTAAATAAGTGATTTATAATAATGTGTAGCTTGGATCATACTTGAACCTGGATCGGATCTTGGTTTGGGGTCGCAGTAGTTTAATATTAATAATAATCTTGTTATTTATATTTCAGTTTATCGTGTTTAGTGACGTCAACTCCTGACCCCTAGGTTGAGGCCGTCACAGTTGGTATTAGAGCTACAGGTTCAAGTCCCTGATTCAAGTTAAGGATTGAGTCAAAAAGGGTAGAAACTGTGTCTTAAGGTGTGAGTCAGCAACTCATATACAGGAGCAAACCCTTGAGTCAGTCGAGGGTTCCGACGGTGTTACCCTGTCATCTATTAATGTATTGATAGAACTGTCATGACCTTGTTGTGTCTTTCCTGTATATTTATCTTGCTGGCAGTGTCCTATTGTGATCTTTAGTTCTCCATCCCGGGAAAACCCATCAGACTTGGATAGTTCTGACTCCGAGAGGACCATGGACGTTATAGCTGAGGAGACTCATTTGCCTCCCCCACCAGTTCCTCCCGGTTGTGATCCCAGTTCCTCCTCCTCGAGATCTCCGGTTCCTCCATCTTCCCCTACCGATACCTCTTCCCCAATTTCCTACCATGTTCACTGAGCGGTGAAAAGGTCTTTCATTAAAGAGCAGAGCCCGGAGCTGGCTGCACAGCTTGACCGGATACCAGTTGGACCTTTTAAGGGCATCCCTGCCCCTTCACCTGATGTGCAGGCCCGAGTTAGATCTTTGACTCAAATTTCTACTAAGAGAGCTAGGTCTATTGACCCTTTTATTAGCTCAGAGATCGGGGCCATTCGATACCAGGACCTGGTGGACGGGTTGGTGTTCGAGTTAGGTTCTATCGATGGCAGTGGTAGCAGTTAGATTAGGGTTGCAACAGTGAGATACAGAGCTCAAAGTTGGTTTCCAGGAGTTCTGTAGTTATTTTCTTTATATATGTACATTATGTTGTTGTAGTTTGTAGTAGGAGGAGGCTGCCATGACAGCCAGTTTTGTTGTGTACTCAGATAGTTTCTTTTCACTTGGATTTCAGTTGTATCAGTTGGATTTTTATTGGTTGTTATATAGTAGCTCCTTTATTATATTGTTCAGTTTTCATATATACTTGTTTGTTGTTATTATTGTTGTTACTATTATTGTTGCTTCTGTTGCTGGTATTTCTAGATTATGATCATTCACTCAGGATGGATCCAATTAACTGAGGATGAGGATATTGTCTTAGTGGGAACACTCTCCTGATACATATGTATAAACTGCTTGGAACAATCCATATTTCTTATATATGACTGCTATGTTTCGGGAGAATGCCACTAAAGAAGAATTCTCAACCCAACCATGGATCTGCTGGGGATTCCTCCATGAGTGAATTGACATATTTGTTGCGTCAGCAGTCTACTCAGCTGGCTTAATAGCAACAACAATTCCAGCAACAGCAACAACAATTCCATCAACAACAACAGCAGCTCATACAGTAGCAATAATAGCAGATCCAACAGTAGCACCTGCAGATCCAACAGCAGCACCTGTAGATCCAACAGCAGCATGAGATGAGGGGGACAACCCAAGCTGTTAGTTTTAAGTCTTTTCAAGTTGTGAAACCCCCAAAATTTAAAAGTGAAGTGGATACTGTTACCGCCAGGATCTGGTTAAAGGAAATGGATAAGGCTTTTGTACTCACCAAGGTGAGTTGAGATTTAAAGACAAATTATGTTAGTTATTTCTTGAAGAATGATTCAAACTATTGGTGGGAGTCTACGCGAGCCTTAGAAGGGGAAGGTCCTATTCCATGGACCCGATTTATAGAACCGCTCTTGCAAAAAATTTTCCTGATTGTTCCAGAGTCAGATGGAGATAGATTTTTTAGAATTGAAGCAAGGAGACAGGAGTGTCACATAGTATGAAGCCAAGTTCACGAAGTTGGCTCATATAGCACCCGAGTATATGAGTTCGGAAGCTCAGCGAGCGAAGCGATTTCAACAAGGGTTGAAGCCAGAGATTAGGAGTGAACTTGTAGCCTTACAACTCAAGACGTATACTTCGGTAGTTCAGGCCGCCTTAGTGATAGAAAGTGACAAGAGGTTAGCTGCTAAGGAGTAGGGTGAGAAGAAAAGGAAGCTTGAAGGTAGACCTGCCAGGTCAGAACCAGGAGGAGTGAGTCAAAAGTTTCAGCGCCGGTTTGGAAAGAATAAGGATAGGAAGTTTAGGAGACAGAATTTCCCCCAGGCTAGGCCCAGTACCACTTCAGTCAGTTCTACCCCAACAAAGTTCAACAAGCCAGTGATCGATTGTAGGACATACGGAAAGAAGCACAGTGGTCAGTGCAAGGAAAACGTCAACTATTTCAAGTGTGGCCAGAATTGTCATTATTCTACTGAGTGCAAATCCGAGACCGAAGGAGTAACCTATTTTAATTGTGGCAATGTGGGGCGTATTGCTAAGAATTGCAGATCAGTTACCCAGGTTACTGTAGGAAGAAGTGTGTCCCAAGGACAACCAACAAGTACCGCCAGAGCTATAACCTTTAAGATGACTAAGAAATCTCCGGCTCAGGATTCCAATGTAGTGGCAGGTACGCTTTTTCTTAATTTCTTACCTGTTAATGTTTTATTTGATTCGGGCGCGTCCAAATCTTTTATATCAATGAACTGTGTGAATAAAATGCAATTAATGTTGGAATACCTAGATGAAACTTTGACCATAGAGGTGGCTAATAAAGATAAAATGCCCGTAAGTCAGTTCTGTCCTAAGTGTTCCATAGAGATTTCAGAGCATACTTTCCCTACCGACCTAACACCTTTTGAGTTAGGCAAATTCGATGTTATTCTAGGCATCGATTGGTTGTCTCTGTATAAGGTAAATATTGACTGCAAGAAAAAAAGAGTTGTTATGATTACCACAAATAATAACAAGATCAGCTACCAAGGGCAAAGGTAGGATAAAAAGTTTTTTCAGTACTGCAATCAAAGAAATTGTTGCGGCAAGGGTGTGAAATATATTTAGCTCATGTGGTGGATACGAAGAAAGAAACCCCTACCTTGGATGAGATCCCCATAGTAAGAAAATTTCCCGACGTCTTTCGAGAAGATTTTCCAGGATTACCACCTGGCCGAGAAATAGAGTTCTCCATATCGAATGGATCCAGTAGAAATGAAGGAATTGGCCAAGCAACTTCAGGAACTATTGGATAAGGGAGTTATTCGACCCAGTATTTCTCCGTAGGGTGCTCTAGTGTTATTCGTAAAGAAGAAGGATGGAAGCATGAGGTTATGCAATGACTATAGAGAGTTGAAAATGTTGACGATAAAGAACAAGTATCCTTTGTCGAGGATTGATGATTTATTTGACCAGCCGAAAGGAGCATGCTGTTTCTCAAATATTGACTTAAGATCTGGCTACCAGCAACTGAAGATAAAGCTCGAAGATTTTCTAAGACTGCATTCAGAACTAGGTATGGCCAATATGAGTTCTTAGTGATGTTGTTTGGATTGACCAATACACCAGCGGCTTTTATGGATTTAATGAACCGGGTGTATAAGGAGTACTTGGATAAGTTTGTTATTGTATTTATTGATGACATCCTCATCTATTCAAAGACTCCAGAAGATCACGCAACACATCTACAGATTGCCCTTCAGAGGTTAAGAGAAAAGCAACTATATGTGAAGTTTTCCAAATGTGAGTTTTGGTTGTCAGAAGTACAGTTTCTTGGACATGTGGTGAGTAAGGAAGGTATCAAGGTAGACCCTATAAAGATTGAAGCCGTATCCAAGTGGGAGCAACCGAAGACTCCGAAGGAAATAAGAAGTTTTCTTGGACTAGCAGGATATTACCGAAGGTTTGTAAAAGATTTTTCTAAGATTGCATCTCCGTTAACCAAGTTAACCAGGAAGAACGAGAGATTCATTTGGACAGAGAAGTATGAAGAAGCTTCCAGGAATTGAAAAGGAGGTTAGCGACAACTATGAAGAAGCTTCCAGGAATTGAAAAGGAGGTTAGTGACAGCTCCAATACTAGCATTTCCAGATGAGACGGGAAACTTTGTGATTTATAGCGACGCTTCTTTGAAAGGTTTGGGTTGTGTATTGATGCAACATGATAAAGTTATCACCTACGCCTCTAGACAACTAAAGTCTCATTAGCAGAATTATCCAGTCCATGATCTTGAGTTAGCAGCCAAAGTATTTGCTCTGAAATTGTGGAGACATTACTTGTATGGAGAGAAGTACGATATTTACACGGATCACAAGAGCCTAAAGTACATATTCACACAGAAGGATTTGAACATGAGACAGAGAAGGTGGTTGGAATTGATTAAGGACTACGATTGTTCAATTAACTATCACCTAGGCAAAGCCAATATGGTGGCTGATGCCTTGAGTAGAAAAGAGAAGTTGAATATGGTTCAGATTACAGATGAGCTAGCTCGAGACTTAATAAAGATGGAGATTAAAGTTCGAGTACCAAGAGGAAGTAAGAAGCAACTGTACAAGATCACTTTCCATCCAGCGTTGATAGAAAAGATGAAAAGATGTCAAGAGGGAGTCATGGAACAAGAATTGAGCACTTTGACCGTAGAAGAATTATGTACCCAAAAGGATAGTTAAGGAATTAGCCAAGCAACTTCAGGAACTATTGGATAAGGGAGTTATTCGACCCAGTGTTTCTCCATGGGGTGCTCTAGTGTTATTCGTAAAGAAGAAGGATGGAAGCTTGAGGTTATGCAATGACTATAGAAAGCTGAACATGTTGACGATAAAGAACAAGCATCCTTTGTCGAGGATTGATGATTTATTTGACCAGCTGAAAAGAGCATGCTGTTTCTCAAAGATTGACTTAAGATATGGCTACCGGCAACTGAAGATAAAGCCCGAATATATCCCTAAGACTGCATTCAGAACAAGGTATGGCCATTGTGAGTTCTTAGTGATGTCGTTTGGATTGACCAATGCACCAGCGACTTTTATGGATTTAATGAACCAGGTGTATAAGGAGTACTTGGATAAGTTTGTTATTGCATTTATTGATGACATCCTCATCTATTCAAAGACTCTAGAAGATCACGCAACACATCTACTGATTGCCCTTCAGAGGTTAAGAAAAAAGCAACTATATGTGAAGTTTTCCAAATGTGAGGTTTGGTTGTCAGAAGTACAGTTTCTTGGACATGTGGTGAGTAAGGAAGGTATCAAGGTAGACCCTGTAATGATTGAAGCCGTATCCAAGTGGGGGCAACCGAAGACTCCGAAGGAAATAAGAAGTTTTCTTGGACTAGCAGGATATTACCGAAGGTTTGTAAAAGATTTTTCTAAGATTGCATCTCCATTAACTAAGTTAACCAGGAAGAACGAGAGATTCATTTGGATAGAGAAGTCTGAAGAAGCTTCCAGGAATTGAAAAGGAGGTTAGTGATAGCTCCCATACTAGCATTTCCATCATAGCGACGCTTCTTTGAAAGGTTTGGGTTGTGTATTAATGCAACACGATAAAGTTATCGCCTACGCCTCCAAACAACTAAAGCCTCACGAGCAGAAGTATCCAGTCCATGATCTTGAGTTAACAGCTATAGTATTTGCTCTGAAATTGTGGAAACATTACTTGTATGGAGAGAAGTGCGATATTTACACGGATCACAAGAGCCTAAAGTACATATTCACACAGAAGGATTTGAACATGAGATAGAGAAGGTGGTTGGAATTGATTAAGGACTACGATTGTTCAATTAACTATCACCTAGGCAAAGCCAATATGGTGGCTGATGCCTTGAGTAGAAAAGAGAAGTTGAATATGGTTCAGATTACAGATGAGCTAGCTCGAGACTTAGAAAAGATGGAGATTGAAGTTCGAGTACCAATAGGAAGTACGGAGCAACTGTACAAGATCACTTTCCAGCCAGCGTTGATAGAAAAGATCAAAAGATGTTAAGAGGGAGTCATGGAACAAGAATTGAACACTTTGATCGGAGAAGAATTATGTACCCAAAAGGATAGTCAATGTATATGTAGATGTTCTTCCAGAGCTTGGATTTCTAATGTGACGGAACAGAAGAATTAAGTGTTACACGAAGCACACAACTCTCGATTTTCTATCCACCCAGGTAGCACTAAGATGTACCAAGACTTGAAGAAAAACTTCTGGTGGCCAGGAATGAAGAAGGATATTGCAAATTGGGTTAGCAAATGTCATGTGTGCCAGACGGTAAAAGCGGAACATCAATGGCCAAGTGGATTGTTACAACCTTTAGAGATTTCCCAGGGGAAGTTGGAAGAGATTGCAATGGATTTTGTGGTAGGATTGCCAAAGACGAGAGCTAATCACGATGCTATTTGGGTAATTATTGACAGATTGACGAAGTCAACACATTTCCTCCCAATCAACGAGAGGTATTCTTTGGAAAAGCTAGTTAAGCTGTATTTGGATGAGATATTAACCTATCATGGAGTTCCTGTGTCCATTGTGTCAGATTAAGACCCGAGATTCAATTCTGGGTTTTGGACCAAGTTCCAAGAATGTTTCAGAACTAAGTTGAATATGTGCACTGCCTATCATCCTCAGACTGACGGTCAAAGTGAGAGAACAATTCAGATCATAGAGGATATGTTAAGAGTTTGTGTTTTGGATTTTAAAGAAAATTGAGATGAACATTTATCTTTGATTGAATTCTCGCAGAACAACAGCTATCATGGAAGCATTGGAATGCCGCCTTACAAAGCTTTATATGTGTAATAACCCCAATTTTTGGATTTTTTTTTGAAACCCTTATGAATAGTGATTTTGCAGATTATGTCGAATAAGAAAACTTTTCATGCCACACTATGTAGGGGTTCTGTTATTGATATTCTGAGATTTTATTAGTACTCTATATGGTATATAAGTGTATATAAAGATCGTCAGAATCCAATTCCGAACACTTTGATTTTTCCCGGAAATCCACCAGATACAGAAAGAAGTGAGTATAAGGTAACAGGATAAATAGGATTTAAATTCAAGGATTTTAAGAGGGGATCATAAAAAGGAATATAAAATATTGAGGAAGGTTTAGGGGAACCCAAGTGATAAGATCCCGGATATGATCCCTCAAATGATAAACGAGAATGAAAGTTAAGCGAACCGTATAACAGATAAGCGGTTATTAGCCAAGTAATTAGGGGTTAATCAAAGAGGTTAGTGGATGATGATGTCATCACACCAACAAGAAGAAGACAAGTGTAACAAGATGACCTAAGCTTGATGACCTAAGCATGACAAGTGGGAAGGATTGGTTGGTTGATTGTGAGCCACACATTTTTCACCATGGTAAAAATTTAATTTATTTTCAAGACAAAAGGAAGCAACCAACCAACAAATATCATAACACAAATACAAATTGAAAGTTGAGTTTCCCATTTCAAGAAGAAAGCTCTCGGCTAAAACAAACCCAGAAACTTCAAACTGCCATATCTCCTTCAATACTCACTCAAATGTTGTGTTCTATAGCTCGTTGGAAAGGTATTGAGATGGCCTACAACTCTTGTTCACAAGTCTCGTCCAAATAATCATGGGAAGACCCTTATTTTTACAGTTCTTTCAATCGGACTTTTAGAAACTTTAAAGCCTAACTTTGTGTTCTTGATTTCTTTGGAAAGATCAAGCTTGTAGGAGGCCCCATAAGTCTTCCTAGTAACTTTCCACCATGCAAGAAAGGTATAAATCTTCACGCCCTTTATTAATAAGTTTGAATGTTGAAGTTTGGAGATGGTTTGGATGGATGAGTAGTAATTTGAATGATAAGCATGATTCGAGCTTAATTGTTAAGTAGTTTAGTTGAATTTGGAGATGTTATAATATATGATTGGATTGAGATCCTTGAGCTTATTATGACTGAAATCAGTAGCATTGATGTGTATCTTGAGTTGTTGTTGATTGGTAGTGTGATTGGTATGATTTGGAATGGTAAAAATTTGGGAAATCGCGTAAACATAGCCATCGTAATGTCCGATTTACTTTAGACTGTTTTTGCTCTTAACATCAGGACCCGAGAACTCCCTGTTAGTTTTTGACCATTGCCATGATTATATAGTTCATGTTACGAGCTTCGTTTTGATATGTGGTTCGTTTGAATCTGATCTACGGTTTAGGAGAAATGACCGTTTTAAGTAACGGCGTTTCGCGACCGAACCATTACCCCTCGTCTTACTTTGAAACCTTGGTTAAGGACCTTAAATGACTAATTGGGGTATGAAACATTTATGTAAAGTGGATTAGGCAGTTGGTAAGGTACTCGCGAAAGAATCGCCTTAAAAAAACCTTAATGGTTAATTTATTAAAAATGGTGGAGCCGAGGGTACTCGAGCGACTTAAGAGAATCAGTAAGCGCAAAGCGAGCGTTAGAGTCTAATTTGATTAAAGTATAGATTTACAAGTGACTTTGGTTTAATTCCAACTTATATGTTGTTTATAGGTTACCAGACTCGCCCCAAGCCATTTATAACCCCCAGTCGCTCAGGCAAGTTTTCTACCCGTATAACTGTTGTTGTGATGTATATGTGTATATGCATGATCTTGTGATAAATGCATATTTGTTATTAGCAAATTCTTGCGATATATTGAAGCATGTGATATGGTATATATGCATGCCTGTTTCGTATTCTTGATTTATATATCTGTTGGTTCAAATGCTTATTAGTTGCATAATACCTATGTTAGAGATAAGCAGTAGTGGCGTTTACCCTTAGTATAGGGGACCCAAAGGTGAACATTTTTCTAAACCGGGAGTCGATGTTCCCGAGTATAATATATATATATATATTTATATATATATATAGATATAGATTTCAAAACTATTAATCGAATAATTTTTATTCGATAACTTTATTAATGATTATTATTTGGAATATTCATTCGAGGACTTATGACTCCGCTCATTTTATTTAATGAGTATTATTTGGAATATTCATTCGAGGACTTATGACTCCGCTTATTTTATTTAATGAATATTATTTTAAATATTCATTCGAGGACTTATGACTCCGCTTATTTACTAAATAATATTCTTTATTTTATTAAAGAATAATGTTTCGATAATCAGACTTATTTTCGATTATTCAAATAAAGATCATACTTTCGTATAAGTATATCTTTGGTTATTAATATTCATTTCAAGTATGAGTTTTAAAACTTCTACTTCAATTATTTTTATAAAGATTATTCTTTATGGGAATATTATTTAAATAATAATATTCAGATATTTTCTAATATATTGGGACTGATTTATTTTATTAAATCAGCATTACTCCAAACATTCTTAAAAATGTTTTCGAGTCTTCAAAATGATTTTTAAAAGTTAGGGCGGATCCCAAAACTCATTTTCAAATTTAAGATCTTCCTTTCGAAGGGGATTTAAATACTCGCTCAAAACCTGGGGGATCCGGCTCTGTGGTGTATTTTACATTCGCAACGTGGTTGCTGTTTTGAGAAAACAATTTGATTATTTGCCCAATATTCGGGAAGTAAGTCCATCTAATTGAGTCGGCATAAGCGACAGGTCGGGGTACGGTCTATCAAAGTGTAAGTGGCTGGGTGGCAGTCCATCAACGCGTAAGAGGCCGGGTGGCGGTCCAGCACAAGGTCCTTATGTGGCCAGGGTGATGACCGGTGGGGGATTCATCCATCTACTAGTAGAAAATGTTACTTATTGGTATCTTTGCCTGTTCAGCAAGATATCAGGTTTATGCCAAGGTTTTCTCCTTTCCAAATTTATTGGATATTGCAACTCTGTTTATAATTTTCATAATAGAGGTTTTTAAGGAGTGTATGAAATGTATATATATATATAGGTGTGTATATATATATCAGGACTTAATGAAGTATCTCGTAACTTCATTATTTATAATGATATTTCAAAGATTGAATCTATTCAAGTCTTATCTTGTAGTCTCATCAGTGCGATGAACTTTTGAAACTAATTATAACTTGAACGGTGGTAGTTCAAGTAGTATTCGGAAAAGATATAAGTATATTGGAGTATCTTGTAACTTCATCTTTTAAACTTATATCTAGTTAATGATTATCTTATGCATGACAAAGATTTTCAGAAAAACGTTGAGACAAGGTTGGATATATGAGATCACCTTGCAACGATATTTTTATACAATTATAAACTGGAACTCTGTGTATATTATACATGTCAGAGGATTTCAAAGATTGTGAAAAGTATATATGTACATATACTGAATATTTTGCGACTTGGTCGCGTTAAGATATCAGCTTGGTTCATTTCTTCTTGACCAAGACTTTCATGAGTACTATGAGAATGCTCATATATTGTAAATCATTATACATATTATTTTGGTGGGCTTGTTGCTCACCCTTGCTTTCTTCTTTCATCACACAACATCAGATAGACAAGATGAACAGGACCAAGCTTCCAATTCGCAAGCGGTTAGAAAATGTTCCGCCATTTTCTGGAAGCGTTGATGCCGCCGTAGCTGAGGTAGGAGCTACCAATAGGCTAGGTTTTCAACTATTGATGAACCATATTTATATATATTTATGAATTGTAATAATGGCAAAGAAATGTAAATTTATTCAGAAACCCTTTTAAGGTGTATTGGCATATAATTGTGGAATAAAACAACTTGTGATTATTTTTGGATATTCATCTCTGAGACTATAACTTGTGGTGTGTGTGTTTATGGTGGGGTCACAGTACAGAATAGTTGATTATTTATTAAGATTGGGTGTTATTAAGGGAAATGGAACTCGTGACAACCCGGATCCCCGACCCCGGATTTGGGGGTGTTACAGAAGTGGTATCAGAGCCAAGCGTTATAAACCTCAGAGATGATGTGACGTTAAGATAATAAGTTCATTAAGATAATAAGAACTCTTGCCAAGTTCATAGTCGGGCTACCTAACGTAGTACTGACAGTTAAAACCCTTATGGGAACCCTTATAAATATCGTGATAAGAGCGTAGTTCGTTATCGTATATGGTAGCGGGACTCCGAACCCTGAGGTTGAGAAGCAACAACGCGATGATGTTTTATTATTTATTGGAGATCAGAGTGTGGATCCGATAGAGCGTCCTAACACGGGCCCGGATGATGTTCCTAATGAGGATGTAGCGGTTGAGGATGTTATCCTAGAAGGGATAGTTGCTGAGGAGGATCCCATGGAGGATCCTGACAAGAATGAATAAAGGACCACTGAGGAATTGATGACCATGGTTAGGGCAACTCCCAGAGGTAGGATTGGCCGGTCACTAACAGAGTTTCGTTCAAGTTTGTAAAGATAGTAGCCCCCTTTAACGCGGCTTACTCGTAAGACTGAGAAGTTCGAATGGACAGAGAAATGCGAGAACAGCTTTCAAGAACTGAAGCAAAGGTTGGTGACGGCTCCTATGTTGGCGTTGCCGGATAGAAAAGGAGATTTTGTGATTTGTAGTGACGCTTCGCATAAGGAATTAGGGTGCTTCTTATACAGCACATCAAGGTAATCGCGTACGCGTCAAGACAATTAAGGGAATATAAAAATTCGATATCCCCACCCATGAGCTTGGGCTCATGGCAATAGTTTTTCCCTAAAGATTGGAGGCACTACTTGTATGGAGAGAAGTGCGAGATTTACCTAAGCCATAAGTACTCTAGTACATTTTCCCGTAGAAAGAGCTCAACATACGCCAGAGGAGGCGGTTAGAGCTAATCAAGAATTATGAGTGGGAGATTCTTTATCATTCGGGGAAAGCCAAAATGGTGGCTAACGCCCTTAGTATAAAAGAGAGACTCAAGATGAAAATGTGTTTGGGAGAATTTCTAAGAGATTTTGAGAAAATGGAAATAGATATGAAGGTAATCGGAGCCGGTACCGAAAAGCTATTTGAGATTGCAATACAGCCCGAATTATTGGAAAAGAACATATTATGCCGGAAAAAGTGATGAATGAAGGCAGAGAGCCAACAAATAGATAATAGATAAATACCGAGAAAGATGATAAGGGAATAATGAGGTATTCCTACAGAATTTGGGTTCCAAATGTTCAAGAGCTTAAAGATGAAATCTTAGATGAAAGCTAGTTTGAGGAATAAGATTTAGATCAAACCCTGAACGTGATGGTCAGGGAGGTCGCCATCAAGATAGAAGGAACCCATAACATAATGGAGTGGAAAATGAGGATTTAAAACATGTAGGATGACCCCGATTATGGGGAGAATGAGGGAACGTTCAGACTATGGAAACGGGAGTCGAGTAAGGAAAGGGGACCTGAGACGGTACTCCTATACGACAATTCATGGACCTGTCTAACAGAACTTATACTTTTATTCCCAACCACCACCTTGAGGAAACAATGCGGTGAGAAATTCTTTCAGGACCTTTAAGTCGCTAAGCTCTCAGAGTTCCAAGGAGCAGGTTGACCTAGTCGAGGCAAAAGCCTGGCTAAAGGAAATAGAGGAATCATTTGAGATTCTAAATGATTGACGGAGTACAAAAGACTGTTTTTATCACTTACCTTCCTAAGAGAGAGGCCACCCGCTGGTGAAAGACCAAGAAAGGCACGGAGCCAGAGGTTAGAATAAACTGATTAACGTTCAGTCAATTGTTTTCGGGAAAGTAACTCCCGAGGTTATCAAGGTAGTATAAAAAAAACTTTAGAGCCAGAACAAAAGCGGACAAGTATGATGAATTATGAATTTAAGTTATAAAAGTTGTCAAGATTCGTTCTGAGGACACGAATCTAGAATGACGGGATGTTTAAAATCAATGCTTATGTTGTGTTGGTTCATGTAATGGTTATAATAGAAACGAAAATAAAAGACTGAAAAGGGTAGAAATATAAAGGGATATAAAGGAAATAGAGTTGAGAAGTGATAAGGGAGTTAGGTATGGGAAACCCTAAGAAACCCTTGCAATAAATATAGAGAAGTGTGTCATCATCAGCGTGATGGTGACTGATCATGAGATAAATTCAAGGTTTGAAGGCGTAAGCGATACGTATAGTTAATTCCCTTGAAGTTGACAGTATTCGATGAAACTTTGAGATAGATCGATTGATTAATAAGGAAACGCGGATAGACTGAGGAGTCAAGAAAGTAAGAAATTAGGAAAATTGGATGAAGGAAGTGACCTTCAAGAATATGAAGTGTAAGACCGGTGGCTTGATACCCAAAAAGGGAGACGCCAGGTATGAAAGATATCCCAACATTGAGATGACTGTTGAGATAAACAACAAAAGTAAATAAGGAATTATTAAGAAGAAGTTCACGTTGAACACGACCAATATCTTCCAGAACATCCTTGTTATCCTGACCCAATTTAGGCAATAAAAGCGGATAACCGTCGTTATCTTTTGAAGGCCATATTGATTGACCTCATTTTGAATACAGATGTTATTGTGAAATTCAGCATATACTATCGAGGTAGGAATGATTGAATAAGACACCCTTATCAGGGATATATGACTTGATTATCCATGGAAGGATGCATGTACCTTTTTAAAGGTAGAATTAAGGATAGAACATCGGTAACTTAAAATAAATCCTAGGGGAATGCATAAAGGTTGGCATTTCACCCTTAATAGGGACAGCATGAGTTTTGACAAGTATGAATTGGAAATGATCAAGGTAACAACAACCTTTAAAGATCAGTAAAGAAATTTTTCAGAAGTACATAGACAATGGTTCTAGTATTAGTAAATGGTATTTTGATATGCCCTGTATCTAGGGAATACAGGAGGAACGATTCAAGGATAACCTTAGAGGTTTTACAAGGAGAAAGGTAATATATAAAATTCTCAAGAATAGAAATATTGATAAAGAAAATATGACGTAATTATAATGATGCCAAGTGGGGCACGTGTTAAACCACGAGAAAGTATGGATCGAACCAGTAAAGGTCGAAATTGTTCAGGGAAATTAGGACCTAAGATAAAAAATGTTCTAAGTATGATTGAGAGTCAGTCGTGACAGCGATTAACCTCTAAAGACTGAGGCAATAACTTATGAAAAAATGGTGATAATTTTTTTTTACTCATCAGATTTTAAAGAAAACATCTTCACATAAGCAGTGATTGAAATGAGGTAGAAAATTTATTTGGAGGTGGTTAAAATGACTTTGACTGTAAGGAAATTTTACTATCAGGAAAGGCCAAAGAGGTGGCCGACACTTTAAAGGTAAGAGGATAATTATAGGCGCTTGTGCCAAAGGAATATAGTGATGATGGTTAAAGCTGTGAAGGTTGTATTATGGTTTGGAAGATTGACATTCCTTCTGATGGCTGTGCAAATCCCAACCGTAATAGTAGTTGGTAAAGGTTTAATTCGTGTAATCGCCATGAGCAGGCTATCTATCTCAGAAGGTACTATCTTGAGATAAGCCAGGACCATGTTTCAAAAAGGACTAGACGAACCTTTGAGTTAAGTCTTCTATTGAAGGCATATGATTAAGAATGGTATTAACCTGCTATCGTTGCTTTGATTGAAACTCTTCTGCAATTTTATCTGCTTCATGTCATGAAAGTACGTCAGAGTTTGGAGTGTTCTTCATGAATTATGATTGGTGATTATGTTAACTCCTTAGAAGTATTCTATACGACATGTATGGACTCCGTATGGTTAGATATTAAGATTCCAAGGAAAATGAATGATGACAGTAGGTCAGTGGTGGACCATAGTAATGTAGCAACGATTCTTTGAATAATGAGCCGATTACAACCGTGAGAGTTGTAGTGTAATGGATGTTGAGATTGGGTACCCCTAATCGGGTTGTGGCGATGTATAAGTTATCGTTAAATAGACTGGTTAAGTAGATTATCTACCTATTGAATATTTATTCCTTCGTATCAATAGAGAGTCGTATTACTATACGAGGAAGGTTGCGATGCAAGCATAGAATTCTAGTAACGATGGTGTCTAGAATGAGATCACAGATTCAATTTTCGATGTCGAGGGAGTTTCAAAGGTTATTGTGTATAAGCTCGAGGAAGAGCATGGGTCCATAGAATAATGGACGGAATAGAAAAAAAAATATTAAACATGCAAAATGCGATGCGATAATACTTGATGTTGATATATATATACATATGTTTTGTCTCCTATGACAAACCTCTATAGTTCAGAGGTAGGTTCCAAGCCAGATATTTTGTGGCAGTATATTTTTTTATATATACAATTCTCTTCAATTCGTTCATTTCTCTCGTTTTCATTTCATGTAAGTTGAGAAGAACAACCCTTCCAGAAGGGGAGGTATTGCCGAATGACTACCTATCTGTGTGATAGAAGCCTAGTAGGATACCACATATTGTTTAATTGCTTGTCAAGTACTAAAGGCTGGCCACCTTCTGTACTAACTATGTAATAAAACAAGTGTTCATGATCATAGTGATCTCTCAATAAATTCTTTTACTTCTATACGAAGGATCGAGCTTTCAAAGATGGAAGCCGCTAGGAATGAAGTAGTATCAGTGCAGGGTTATTCTGATTCTAACGCATTCGTGATACTAAAGTTGACGCGTTTATTTAAAGGTTATAGAATGCTAGCAAGCAAAAGTGTAACCAGTATGATATTAGGTACGGAAGATAGTAACAATTACGAACTGGAAAAGAATGGGTATTGAGAAGCAAAAGCTCTAATGCTAAAAGCTATAATGAGAGTCTGTGCAATAGACTTGAAAGAAATTGGAATGATCACTTAACACGGATTGCGTTTTCTTACGACAATAGATCATATGTCATTATCGAGATGTCGCCTTATGAGATCCTTGAGGGAAGAAAATGTCGTCGATCTCCCGTATGTTAGGATGAAGTTGTAGAGCGCAAGATGCTCGGACCCGCAGTAGTCCAAAGGACCAGGGATATAATAGATCTAATCAGAGGACAGCTGGTAGTAACCCAAGATGGACATAAGAGGTATGCTGATTTGACTCGAAAGGACAAAGAGTATGAAATAGGGGACCTCGAATAGAAGAGTCTACTTGGGAGTTGGAGTCAGACATGCTTGATAAATATCCTCATTTGTTTAGTTAAGTCAGATTCTGGGGACATAATCGTTTTAAGGGGGAAGGATATAATGGCTCGTATATTTTATATTACTGTAATGATGTCATTATTAAATATTTATTTAAATAAAATATATGTATTAGTTTTGGCAGCGGTATATTGTTTTTATAATTTATCTGTGATTTATTGGTGTATAGGTTGGAATTATGTAATTTATTATTAAGTTATATTGTTTTGTTTCGCGTTTAAAAGTGATTGTATTACAATTTTGTATATATAAATATCTGGATTTTCTCTAAAATTAGTTTTATAATTTTATAATTTCAATAATTATTTTTAGGATTTTATAAAATTAAGAAGTCAATATTTCACTAATTAGTTATCCTTAAATGATTTTCTGATTGCTTTTATTGTAAAATCTGTATTTGATTCCAGGATTCTTCAAAAATCACGAAACTCATATATTATGAAGTTTATAATATTCTGAGAATTCTTAAAATTATTTTGTAAATTTTTGGGATTAATTTCACTAGTGCGTCGATTCGTTTAATTCTTAAAAGCGGGCATAAATTGCGTTTCAAAAAAAAATTATTTTAAAATTATGAATTTACGTTTTAATAAACTTCGGGATAATTGTAACATTTTAAGACTATTATTGTAATTTATTGTATTTTTTTTAAAGATGACTCGGTTCGTTAATTTCAGAATTCGGGGTGAATATTCGGTCCCCGGGTATTCAGGGACACGACACATATCCATTTAAAGGACACATGCGGGCTACAGATTAACTCCCCCAAAAATCATATATTTTTCCTCTGTCTTGTCTCAATCTCTCTTCCTCTTCTCAGTCTCTCTCCCTCGTTATCTTCCCTGTTCTTCCTGTCTTTTTCCGCCCTTTCCTCCGTTTTCTTTTCCTGGTCGCAACTGTCTTCCTGTTCTTCGACTTTTCCGCCTAATTTTCCGGTAATTGTCGTTTGTTCCTGGTGATTCTGGTTTAGTACATATATATACGTATGTATATGTGTGTATTTGTGTGTGCAATTATGTGTGTGTGTTTGTCAGTTGCGATTGTGTGTCTTATGGTGGTGTTTTGCCGCCTAGTTTTGTGCTTTTTCGGCCACGATTGTTGGCCTGTGTTTGGCGCGTGTATACGCGCTTGTTGCGCTGTTCATTTTAGAATTTTAAGTATTTTATCTAATTTCTGCAGGAATTTTTATTGATTTATTTCGTGAATAAAAATGTTGCGTGCAGAAAATTAATTTTGTATCGGCGAAGTTTCGCGTTGGAAACCCGAGAATTAATCGGGTACCCTCGAAGTTTTGCCGCTGTCCGCGATGACTATTTACGAGCGGACGGTGGACCGTGATGATCGTTATCTAATTCCTAATTTTATAAAATAAATAAAAAAATAAATTGTATATTGGAGTTGTAAGTAAATAATTACGTGATTGTGGAATTTGTGTTGTGACGAGACTTGTGGATTGTTATGAATATTGACGTCGATTGTGATCGACGGGAAGGCTTATAAACAGAAAATTTGCTGCCAAAATTTTTTAATTTCTTTTTTAAATACGAGAAATGCACTTTATTATATAAAACGTGTTACCCTTATTTGAATACGAAGTACGTGGTTATGTGTATAATTATTATACGAGTCGGGTTATCGAATTGGGTTATTAGGATTCGAGGATATCAAACATATCAGTATGACTGATTAGGGTATTCTGTTATTGTAGATTCTAGTCGAGTCTCGCAAGGACCGAAGTAAGCGTAAAAGCTGCTTAGGGTTTCCAAAAGCGTTGCAAGGCAAGTACCCTGACCATTCTTTATGGTTCAGTACGTAAGAATAGATTGTTGTTTTATTCTCGTAAAGGAACATAACCGTTTTAAGTTACGTATCCCATGTTGTTATAAATCATTGTTTTAAACCTGTTTTGGGGAAAAGTAACTTCGAAAGGTACCTATCTCGAATGAAAATGATTTATGAACCAGTTTTACGTGTGTTGTTAAAATGAATGGTTTTGAAATGAGATAGGTACAAGTGTTTTGAAAACTGGATAAAACATCGAGATATGGGATACATAGGGCCAGAGTGGCCTAGTAAGGTTGTGTAAGAGGATACTTTGGTTGCGCGCATTATATAACTGATTAGTCCAGCAGGTTAGAGTCCTAGCTTGTCTCTGAGTTCCGGAACAGGTATATCGGATGGCAGTTGGAGCCGTCAGGTGTTGATAGCCTGATCAGTTGTCTTCACATATCCGTTACGTATCTGATTTGGCTTTGTGATTCCCGTAAGGGATTAAGTAATTGATACAATGGATTTATAAATGTGAATAGCATACTAAAATTGGACTCTGGTACATACACATCACACAACTACGTTTATTTTTTTAAAAGCATGCTAGTCAGTGATATCCAGTTTGTCACGCCCCCAACTTAAACAGCAAATTAAATATAACTATTACAACATTTTAAAAAGAAGTAAACATAACCAACCCCAAGATCTTACAGTTTAGGGTTTGGAACAACCCAACACTACCATCTATTACAACTGATTTTAAATAGCGAGTCCTCACACAAAACTACTATCTCTTATTTTACCTGAGCTCGAACATAAGCATCAGCATCACAGGTCTTACGGGCAGTCTGCTTGAATCTAACCATAGCTGCTAGCTGTAATATCAGGGTAAAGTAAGAAGTGAGCCAAATGCTCAACAAGTGCTAACAGTACGACACAAAACATAAATCGAGATATACATTAAAGAATGACAATGGAAAGACATAACCAATGATAACGAGGGATAAAACTATGAGTGATGGCATCATTTTTACTTGTATCAAAACAATTTCAAAATCATGTCTTAATCAAAATCATTTTATGACGCTACGGATTACAGCCGGTGATCAGCCGCGAAGTAATCCCGAACCTCGCTGGGTTCTAAAACATTAATGGGAATCCCTAGGCAACTTTTAAGCCTAATATAAGTATGGAAAGGACTCGCGTCTCAGTCCAGATCCACTATTCAAAGAAAACATTTATTCCTCTTTGGGACTGAAAAGCCACATTTTATTTATTTCAAAAACTGATGCCGAATTATAACAAAATCTCTTTTTACAGTAAACATTTTTATCAAGGGATTATAGATCAACTCGAAACACGGGAAATATGGTACTAACTCTCAGAGCCATGAATCATAAAACTATACTCTATTAGGGTAACTGAATGGTTTTCATATTTCAAAGTTTGGACAAGGGAATTTAGTGAGGCTATTGGATATCATGAAGGGAAATGCCAAATTGGGCTTAAAGCAATGGTTTCTCATCAAGGTTCAAGTGCTGGATCATCAAGAAGGTAAGCTCCATGAATACTAAGGGTGTTAAGGTATGAAGAATGATCTTTAACTCAGGACATATCAGAATTGTCGAGCTTTAGGATAAGAAAGATGGTATCAATCAATGAGGAATCACGTTGGTAAGTATCTGACTATCAGAGTTCAAGGTAAGGTTCTATAGGGGTTCAATTATCAGGATGAGATATTAATACTTAGGAATCATTAGCATGTTAATCAAGAGGATCAATCAAGTATTATAACAACTCTTTATTTTATCATGGCCTTCAACTATCATGAAAAGACTGTTGAACTACTTGCAATACATACTCGAGGGTTCATGGAATCTCTATATAATTCAGAGATAAACATAAGATACGCTTGATTTAATATATCAAATGACACAGGATAGTTGTAGCAATGTATGAATTATTAGCAGTAAATACGAAGGTCAAGTTGAATCACTTGTCTTGAGAAAGGCTGGTCTGGTCTGACTGGTAGGAGCAACTGGAGCTTCACTCGACCTTTATGGCAAGTTTTCCCTCGTCTCGAGATCCTACATAAATAATAATCCTCATTATAATATATTCTCACCAACTTAACCTATTTACAACCCGAAATTAAACACGGATGGCACTTAGGCCTATATGCACTTAATTTTATATTCACTTTTTAATTACAATTGTACACATATAGCCACATAATCACATATCATATATTAATACCAAATAACACCATATACACCATAATGCAACACTAGGTTTGGATGATCTCGACTCACAATTTTAGTCACTTGGTCGCTAAACTAGACAAAGTCTTCAAATTCTTGGCTTCCTAACTCGATGCGCCTTTACTAAACTATCCAAGACCTATTGACCCTTACTTGTGCCTTTTGCTCTACTGACCTTATACTATCTTACAACTATGGTGGTCAACCTAAATCTCACTCCTAAGTGTTCTAAAACTATGTGATAAGTGAAAGTGCTCACTGGTGCAAATTTCTGAATGACAACTATTGTTTCTTGAGTGCATTAGACACTCTTAAACTACAACTTTTCCTTCAAAACTTTTACACAAGACTCTCCTGACCTAAGGGCATCTCACAAACTTGATGTGACTCAAGGGCCTGGCTTGGGCCTTCTTGGGCCTAAGCTAAAAGTCCAAGGTTCCCCTGTTTTCCTGGGCAGAAAACGCCCTGACTTGAATTAACTTATGACACATGGTTCTAACTCATATCCTATGAACTATGGTTGAAAAAACTTCTCTGACACTCCCTCTAACTCAGGCCCAACAGGGCCTAATCAGGGCCTACCCATGACATGGTCAAATCTCCCTATTTCTGAGTTGCAACAAAACTGTCCCCTGCTGGACAGATTTTGTTATTCTACTTGTGCACCTAACCAAATGACATGCAAACCTCCAACCAACACCTAAAACCTTTTATATACTCCCAATACTAACTTCTGGTGGCTTGGGCCTCAAAGTGCACATCAATAACATGGTCAAAACTCACTCTAAACCTCAGGGTACTAAACTGATTTTTCTGCAGAAACTATAACTCTCCTTTCTCCAAGGTTTTGACTTGACAAACTCAACTACCAACACCCCAATACCCAAACCAAGACTTAAACATTGTGATCTACTGAACTAACTCCCTTATTCTCAAAATATCTTTGGTGGAGATCATCCTTACCTGAGGTGCAATTATGGCAAAACAAAAGAAACTACACTTCACAACTCACAAATCATCAAGTTTTTGAAACAACAAGATATGCATTTTTATAAAAGATAACCACGAATTATTACCATGCATCAAGGAGCATAAATCAATATTAACACCTTATTTCTACTGAAATTAAAGTTCACTAACAAAATATTTCCAAATGATCAAAATCTTATAACATTCTAAGAGAAATCCACATGCATGCATGTCTTCGAGTTTTGCAAACCAAAAAACATATTTTCTACATATATTCTATCATAAAATTGATATGCAAGCCTAGCATAAGCTATACCTAGATGATCACTTAGCATGCAAAGAGTTTTATCAAATTTTCACTACAAGTTTCATGCCATTATCACATAAACATACAAAAATTGAACAAAGCAACAAAAATGATCTTAAGGACCATTCATTCGGCTCTCTTGAGGTCATGGCCGAATGAAATGGAAGGCAATGGCCATTTAACATCAAGAGTTTCTTTCTCAAGACTTGGCACTTCACCATTCCTTGTAGTCCTCTCAAAAACAACCTTAAATTCATAAGAATCAAGATTGTACTTTGAGTTCCAACTAGAACCTTAACATGCAACCTTAAAACTTAAACTTTCTACTCAAAACTCTTTGAAATATGAGTGATCATGGTATGGGAAGTAACATTTACTTGTATAGAGGGTGGAAGCTTGGATGAGGAATGAAGAAAAATAGGGAGGGGGTGGTTTCGGCTAAAATGCCGAGAGTGAGGGGGAGGAGGGTCGAGAGTGAGAGAGGAGGAGGGAGGGAAGAAAAAGCGTGGTGGTGAGTGGAGTGAATGATCATGCCATTTGCTTGTTTTTATGGTTTTTGATTAAACAAATGTGAGTGGGAATGAGAATTGACAAGACTACCCTTCCACTATACTTGGATCATTTTGCATGCAAGGGTAAAGAGGGTATTTGGCTAGAAAATAAGAGTTAGTGGGGTGGTTATTGACTCTTTAGCCCTTTTGGATTGAATAGAAGGGATTTGCATGCAAGGGTAACTATGTAATTTGCTAATTATGACAATTAATACTTATAAAGATTTAATTTTATAAAATAAAATGCAAGTTCAAAAATAATAAAATTTATACCATAAAATAACTTGGATTTTTAGAAATTTTATAAAACTACTTTTGAATGTTGTGAACAAATAACTTTTTTAAAAAGATATTTGTTCAAGGTTTAAGATATTCCTTATAAATCAAAAATGAAAGAAATAATTAAACTTTTGATTTGAAAAATCATATACCACATATCAAAAATTTAAGACGCAGATATTCTCATTCACACAAGCATACAATAGTTGAATATATTGGCATTCGGCTTTATAATTACACCAAATTTTACAATTAATATTACACGAAAATGTCGGTTGTAACATCCTCTCCCCCTTAAGGGATTCTGTCCCCAGAATCTAAGAGAACAGATGAGGATACCCGGAATGCATAACAGACTCTAACTCCCAAGTCGATTCTTCGACCTTAGGGTTCCTCCAAAGAACTTTTACTAACTTTACTGACTTATTTCTAAGGCTCTTCTCTTTCCAGTCGAGTATTTTAACCGGTTGCTCCACAAATGACAGGTCTGCCTGAATTTCTACAGGTTCATATTCTATCACATGGCTAGCATCAGGATTATACTTCTTAAGCAACGACACATGGAACACATTATGTACATGATGATACTGAGGTGGTAAGGCCAACTCATAGGCCACCTTTCCCACTTGACTCAAAATTTCAAAAGGACCTATGTATCTAGGTGCTAACTTCCCTTTCTTGCCAAATCTAGACAACCCTTTTCTAGGTGACACCTTCAACAAAACAGCTTCGCCAATTTGGAATTGAACATCCTTACGCGCTGCATCCGCATACTTCCTCTGTCTATCTTGAGCAGCAAGCAACCTTTTCTGAATTAACTTGACTGAATCATGCAACTGTTGTACCAATTCTGAGCCGAGAATTCTTCCTTCTCCTACTTCATCCCAACTTGTTGGTGATCTACATTTTCGCCCGTACAAAGCTTCGTATGGTGGCATGCCGATACTGGAATGATAGTTGTTGTTGTAAGAAAATTCAATCAACGGTAAATGGTCGTCCCAACTTCCTGCAAAATTGATTGCACAACTGCGCAACATGTCTTTAATTGTTTGAATTATCCTTTCGCTCTGACCATCAGTCTGCGGGTGGTAAGCCGTGCTCATATTCAACTTCGTGCCAAGACATTCCTGAAATTGCTTCCAGAATCTCGAGTTAAATCGGGGATCTTTGTCTGAAACTATTGATATGGGTACTCCATGCCTCAGTACGATTTCGCGCACATACAGATGAACCAACTTGTCCAGTGACGACTTCTCGTTAATTGAAAGGAAATGCGCTGACTTCGTAAGATGATCAACTATAACCCATATTGCGTCATGCCTGGATTTCATTCGCGGTAGTCCTACTATAAAGTCCATAGTGATATTTTCCCATTTCCATTCTGGAATCTTCAGGGGCTGAATTAATCCGCTTGGTCGTTGATGTACTGCCTTCACTTTCTGACAAGTATAACACTTCACAACCCATTCTGCCACATCTCGCTTCATATTTGGCCACCAAAAGTTCTTCTTTAAGTCTCGATACATCTTGGTACTTCCCGGGTGGATTGACAATTTCGAATTGTGGGCTTCGTGGAGGATCTCATTCTTTAATTCAGGTACATGAGGAATCCAAATTCTGGAAGAAAACCTTAGTATCCCTTGCTCATCCCTTTGAGTATTAATCTCCTCTCCAGATAACTGATTCTTCTCTTTCTCCATTACTTCTTCTTGACACCTCTTTATCTTTTCCACTAGTGTTGGCTGAAAGGTCATTGCACGACAAACTTCCTCAACTTTTCTGCAAGAACAAAGTTCCAGTTCAAATCTCTCGATTTCTTCAGATAACTCTTTTGATGTTATCATCATATTCAGTCTCTCCTTCCTACTCAGAGCATCGGCCACAACATTCGCCTTTCCAGGATGGTAATTTATCGAGCAGTCATAGTCCTTGATCAATTCCAGCCATCTCCTCTACGTCATATTGAGCTCCTTCTGAGTGAAAATGTACTTTAAACTCTTGTGATCCGTATAGATTTCACATTTCTCTCCGTAGAGGTAATGTCTCCAAATCTTAAGTGCGAACACTATGGCGGCTAGTTCCAAGTCATACGTCGGGTACTTTAACTCATGCGGTTTCAACTGTCTTGACGCATATGCGATCACTTTACCGTGTTGCATTAACACACAACCCAAACCCTTATGTGAAGTGTCGCTGAATATTACAAAGTTCCCTTGATCATCTGGTAGCACTAACACCGGAGCCGTTACCAATTTCTGTTTTAACTCTTAAAAGATATCCTCACATTCTGCGCTCCATTCGAACTTCTGATTCTTACTGGTTAACTTGGTCAATGGCGTGGCGATTTTCGAAAAATCCTTGACGAACCTTCTATAGTATCCTTCCAACCCTAGAACACTTCGCACTTCCGTAGGAGTCTTTGGCTTCTCCCAACTCATAACTGCCTCAATCTTTGCCGGATCCACTTTAACTCCTTCATTTCCAATGACATGCCCCAAAAATTGAACTTCCTTTAACCAAAACTCACATTTGGTAAACTTGGCATACAACTTCTCTTGACGAAGTATTTCCAATGCTATCCAGAGGTGCTGCTTATGTTCTTCCTCCGACTTAGAATAAATAAGGATGTCATCAATGAATACCACGACAAATTTATCCAAATACTTCTTAAATACTCGATTCATCAGATCCATAAATGTGGCCGGGGCGTTGGTCAGTCCAAACGGCATTACTAAGAATTTATAATGCCCATATCTGGTCCTGAATGCTATCTTGGCAATATCTTCTTCTTTGATCTTTAATTGATGGTATCCCGATCTCAAATCGATCTTTGAAAAGCATTTTGCTCCCTTCAGCTGGTCAAAAAGGTCATCTATCCTTGGTAGCGGGTAGCGGTTCTTGATCGTTACCTTATTCAACTCCCGATAGTCTATGCATAATCGCATACTCTCATCTTTCTTCTTTACAACCAGAACGGGTCCTCCCCATGGCGACGTACTTGGCCGTAACACTCCTTTATCCAAAAATTCTTGTAGCTGGCTCGCCAACTCTTTCATTTCTGCTGGTGCCATTCTATATGGGGCCTTTGAAACTGGTTCCGTTCCTGGAGCAAGGTTGATCTCGAACTCGATTTGTCGATCTGGGGTAAGCCTGGTAGTTTATCGGGAAACACATCAGGAAACTCGTTAACTACAGGAATATCTTCTATCTTAGGGCTGCCTTTTTCTGAATCCACTACATAAGCTAAGAACGACTCACAACCTTTTCTAAGTAGCTTCTTAGCCTGGACAATTGTAAGAAATAGTTGCTCTTGCCTCTGCCCCTTAAATACTACCTTCTCTCCACTCTTCGTCTTTAAATACACTTACTTGGTCTTACAATTAATCTGAGCGTTATTCTCTCCTAACCAATCCATTCCTAAAATTATGTCAAACTCTCCCAACTTGAAGAGTATCAAGTCGGCTGAAAACTTATACCCCGAAATATCAGTCTCACACTTTGGATAAAATTGATTCACAGGAATCTTCTCTTGGTTTGCAATTACCACATTTACTACCTCACTCATAATCATTTTATCACATTGAAGCTTATCAACAAAAGATTCTGATATGAAAGATCTTGTTGCTCCCGAATCAATCAATACTTTAGCTTTGACATTATTGAGTAAAAGTGTACCTGCTATCACCTCAGAATTCTGAACCGCATCCTTCATCTTCAGATCAAATGTCCTTGTTGTTGCTTGCGGGGTTGGTGTAGGTGGTGGAGGTAATGCCAATACCTCGGCTGGCACGCTCGCACTGGTACTTGACACGTTCAATAAAGCTTTGACTGGTCCGGTTGCCTTGCACTCCCTAGCTATGTGTCCAGTCTTCCCACACTTGTAACGCGCAACTCCTGGCTTCGGTATCTTGCACTCATTTGCTAAATGTCCCTTCTGATTGCACCTATAGCATGTCATGCTCAACTTATTATACACTCCGGGGTGCCTTCTTCCACAGTGCTTGCATTCCGGTCTCTGGAACCTGTTTTCTCCAACTTGCCCTTGGCTTGCCTGATTGTTCCCCTTCGATTCTTGCCTTTTGCCCAAATTTCCTTTCTTTTGAAAATTTCCTCCCTTCTGGAATCCGATCCTCTTTACATTCCGATCTTGTGAACTTCCCACTTCATACTTTTCTCCATAAAATGGAACCTTCCTCTTCTTGTTATCCCTCTCCTTCCTTGACTGCATCCCATTATTCTCAATCAGAGCAGCTTTTTGTACTACTCCCGCATAAGTTTCAAGCTTAAACATAGCCACTCTATCTCTAATCCAAGGCTCCAATCCTTGCTGAAATTTCTTTGCTTTTTCCTCCTCAGTGCTGGTATACTTTGTCACAAACCTTGACAACTCAGTAAACTTCTTCTCATACTCCAGACAGTCATGTTCCCTTGCTTCAACTTAAGAAATTTAAGCTCCATCTGATTCTGCATGTACTTAGGGGAATACTTGTCCAGAAATAACTTCTTAAATCTCTCCCAAGAAACCTGCTGAGTTGCTTCCATAGCTTTTACTGACTCCCACCAATAGATGACTTCTCCCTTCAAGAAGTAAGTAGCATACGGCATCTTCTGATCGTCTCCTAACTGTACCAACTCAAAAGCCCTTTCCATCTCCTTGATCCATGTGTTAGCTATCACTGGATCAGTGGTATCATGAAATGCAGGTGGATTCATATTCTGAAAAGCCTTGAAAGTGACAATTTGTCTAGGTGGTACTGGTGGTTTAGGGGGTTGGTGTGGTTCATGGTTATCTGGGTTTTCAATTCGTTGTTGAAGAGTTAGTTGTTGTTGAGCTATAGCATTGGTCTGCTGTTACAAAGTTTCCAGTAGTCGAAGAATATTTGGGTCTGTGGTGGATGTGGTTGTTGGGTTCTTCTTTTTGGGAGGCATGATCCTGAAATAAGAGTTTTGTCAAAATAGATATGAATGATAAAATGATTCGAGGGTATCGCATGGCATTCTTATTTACATATGGGGTCAAGTTTCCAAATTAAGCAGATATGGTGATGCATATAAAAACGCAAAATAATGGTTGAGAGCAAATGGAACAATAGAACATAATTATTGAAATTTTAAAGGTCACAATACATAGGATTAGGATAAAGTCTGATTCTAGGAATAACATGCTTATTTAAAGAAAACAACAGAAACAACTGGGGATTCCACAGAGTCTGATAGTACAACAGCATGAAAGGTAAATGGAAAGAACTAAGGCTCCACTCCATCTGAACGGGGCTTGGTAGTCTTTTCCTCTTGAAGCGTCTTCACAATGCTCTGGAGCTCATCCGCCACCATCTGAATGACATACTGGCTGGTGCTGTCCCGGTGCGCTGACATCTCCTCAAGCTTAGTGTTGATGTACTGAACCAAGGTCTCAAGTCTCGCAGTCATCTGCTCCTTGGGCTTCCCTTCGTAGTTTCGGTTGTCCGGGTACACGTTCTTCAGTCGGTCGTACTTGCCCTGAAGCATGTAGAACTCGCGCCTCAATTCAGCATACACCGTGAAAGCAATAGTGTCATCCGACCCAGAGGATGACGAGGAATGCGCCCTTTGCTGACAACCAATAAGAAGGGTATTAATAATAAATTTACTTAACCTACTCTCTCGCATATTATCTATAACCTACACACATAACCTATAACCTATTTGGGCTGTCCAGGGACTCTAAACCGTAGCTCTGATACCAAAACCTGTCACGCCCCCAACTTAAACATCAAATTAAATATAACTATTACAACGTTTTAAAAAGAAGTAAACATAACCAACTCCAAGATCTTACAGTTTAGGGTTTGGAACAGCCCAACACAACCATCTATTATAACTGATTTTAAATAGAGAGTCCTCACACAAAAATACTATCTCTTATTCTACCTGAGCTCGAACATAAGCATCAGCATCACAGGTCTTACGGGCAGTCTGCTTGAATCTAACCATAGCTGCTAGCTGTAATATCAGGGTAAAGCAAGAAGTGAGCCAAATGCTCAACAAGTGCTAACAGTACGACACAAAACATAAATCGAGATATACATTAAAGAATGACAATGGAAAGACATAACCACTGATAACGAGGGATAAAACTATGAGTGATGGCATCATTTTTACTTGTATCAAAACAATTTCAAAATCATGTCTTAATCAAAATTATTTTATGACGCTACGGATTACAGCCGGTGATCAGCCGCGAAGTAATCCCGAACCTCGCTGGGTTCTAAAACATTAATGGGAATCCCTAGGCAACTTTTAAGCCTAATATAAGTGTGGAAAGGACTCGCGTCTCAGTCCAGATCCACTATTCAAAGAAAACATTTATTCCCCTTTGGGACTGAAAACCCACATTTTATTTATTTCAAAAACTGATGCCGAATTATAACAAAATCTCTTTTTACAGTAAACATTTTTATCAAGGGATTATAGATCAACTCGAAACACGGGAAATATGGTACTAACTCTCAGAGCCATGAATCATAAAACTATACTCTATTAGGGTAACTGAATGGTTTTCATATTTCAAAGTTTGGACAAGAGAATTTAGTGAGGCTATTGGATATCATGAAGGGAAATGCCAAATTGGGCTTAAAGCAATGGTTTCTCATCAAGGTACAAGTGCTGGGTCATCAAGAAGGTAAGCTCCATGAATACTAAGGGTGTTAAGGTATGAAGAATGATCTTTAACTCAGGACATATCAGAATTGTCGAGCTTTAGGATAAGAAAGAGGGTATCAATCAATGAGGAATCACGTTGGTAAGTATCTGACTATCAGAGTTCAAGGTAAGGTTCTATAGGGGTTCAAGTATCAGGATGAGATATTAATACTTAGGAATCATTAGCATGTTAATCAAGAGGATCAATCAAGTATTATAACAACTCTTTATTTTATCATGGCCTTCAACTATCATGAAAAGACTGTTGAACTACTTGCAATACGTACTCGAGGGTTCATGGCATCTCTATATAATTCAAAGATAAACATAAGATACGCTTGATTTAATATATCAAATGACACAGGATAGTTGTAGCAATGTATGAATTATTAGCAGTAAATACGAAGGTCAAGTTGAATCACTTGCCTTGAGAAAGGCTGGTCTGGTCTGACTGGTAGGAGCAACTGGAGCTTCACTCGACCTTTATGGCAAGTTTTCCCTCGTCTCGAGATCCTACATAAATAATAATCCTCATTATAATATATTCTCACTAACTTAACCTATTTACAACCCGAAATTTAACACGGATGGCACTTAGGCCTATATGCACTTAATTTTATATTCACTTTTAAATTACAATTGTACACACATAGGCACATAATCACATATCATATATTAATACAAAATAACACCATATACACCATAATGCAACACTAGGTTTGGATGATCTCGACTCACAACATAAGTCACTTGGTCGCTAAACTAGACAAAGTCTTCAAATTCTTGGCTTCCTAACTCGATTTGCCTTTACTAAACTATCCAAGACCTATTGACCCTCACTTGTGCCTTTTGCTCTAATGACCTTATACTATCTTACAACTATGATGGTCAACCTAAATCTCACTCCTAAGTGTTCTAAAACTATGTGATAAGTGAAAGTGCTCACTGGTGCAAATTTCTGAATGACAACTATGGTTTCTTGAGTGCATTAGACACTCTTAAACTACAAGTTTTCCTTCAAAACTTTTAAAAAAGACTCTCCTGACCTAAGGGCATCTCACAAACTTGATGTGGCTCAAGGGCCTTGCTTGGGCCTTCTTGGGCCTAAGCTAAAAGTCCAAGGTTCCCCTGTTTTCCTGGGCAGAAAACGCCCTGACTTGAATTAACTTGTGACACATGGTTCTAACTCATATCCTATGAACTATGGTTGGAAAAACTTCTCTAACACTCCATCTAACTAAGGCCCAACAGGGCCTAATGAGGGCCTACCCATGACATGGTCAAATCTCCCTATTTCTAAGTTGCAACAAAACTGTCCCCTGCTGGACAGATTTTATTCTACTTGTGCACCTAACCAAATGATATGCAAACCTCCAACCAACACCTAAAACCTTTTATATACTCCCAATACTAACTTCTGGTGGCTTGGGCCTCAAAGTGCACATCAATGACATGGTCAAAACTCACTCTAAACCTCAGGGTACTAAACTGATTTTTCTGCAGAAACTATAACTCTCCTTTCTCCAAGGTTTTGACTTGACAAACTCAACTACCAACACCCCAATACCCAAACCAAGACTTAAACATGGTGATCTACTGAACTAACTTCCTTATTCTCAAAATATCTTTGGTGGAGATCATCCTTACCTAAGGTGCAATTATGGCAAAACAAAAGAAACTACACTTCACACCTCACAAATCATCAAGTTTTTGAAACAACAAGATATGCATTTTTATAAAAGATAACCACGAATTATTACCATGCATCAAGGAGCATAAATCAATATTAACACCTTATTTCTACTGAAATTAAAGCTCACTAACAAAATCTTTCCAAATGATCAAAATCTTATAACATTCTAAGAGAAATCCACATGCATGCATGTCTTCGAGTTTTGCAAACCAAACAACATATTTTCTACATATATTCTATCATAAAATTGACATGCAAGCCTAGCATAAGCTATACCTAGATGATCACTTAGAATGCAAAGAGTTTTCTCAAATTTTCACTACAAGTTTCATGCCATTATCACATAAACATACAAAATTGGACAAAGCAACAAAAATGATCTTAAGGACCATTCATTCGGCTCTCTTGAGGTCATGGCCGAATGAAATGGAAGGGAATGGCCATTTAACATCAAGAGTTTCTTTCTCAAGACTTGGCACTTCACCATTCCTTGTAGTCCTCTCAAAAACAACCTTAAATCCATAAGAATCAAGATTGTACTTTGAGTTCCAACTAGAACCTTAACATGCAACCTTAAAACTTAAACTTTCTACTCAAAACTCTTTGAAATATGAGTGATCATGGTATGGGAAGTAACATTTACTTGTATAGAGGGTGGAAGCTTGGTTGAGGAATGAAGAAAAATGGGGAGGGGGTGGTTTCGGCTAAAATGCCGAGAGTGAGGGGGAGGAGGGCCGAGAGTGAGAGAGGAGGAGGGAGGGGAAAAAAAGTGTGGTGGTGAGTGGAGTGAATGATCATGCCATTTGCTTGTTTTTATGGTTTTTGATTTAACAAATGTGAGTGGGAATGAGAATTGACAAGACTACCTTTCCCCTATACTTGGATCATTTTGCATGCAAGGGTAAAGAGGGTATTTGGCTAGAAAATAAGAGTTAGTGGGGTGGTTATTGACTCTTTAGCCCTTTTGGATTGAATAGAAGGGATTTGCATGCAAGGATAACTATGTAATTTGCTAATTATGACAATTAATACTTATAAAGATTTAATTTTATAAAATAAAATGCAAGTTCAAAAATTATAAAATTTATACCATAAAATAACTTGGATTTTTAGAAATTTTATAAGACTACTTTTGAATTTTGTGAACAAATAACTTTTTTAAAAAAATATTTATTCCAGGTTTAAGATATTCCTTATAAATCAAAAATGAAAGAAATAATTAAACTTTTGATTTGAAAAATCATATACCACATATCAAAAATTTAAGACGCAGATATTCACATTCACACAAGCATACAATAGTTGAATATATTGGCATTCAGCTTTATAATTACACCAAATTTTACAATTAATATTACACGGAAATGCCGGTTGTAACACAGTTATCTCAGTTTTCTTATTTACTGATGCTCAGAATGATTTACAAATTGTGGATTTACATATTGTTCCTATAACTGTTTACATTACTGTTGTTATCTAGATATTCATATGTTGGTACTGCTGAGGGATTATGCTCACCCTTTCAACCTGTTATATATCTATCGCAAATGCCTAAAAGACTAATCAGACCTTGGCAGAATCGTGTTTTAGCCCCTTCAGGGCCCATCTCCTCAGAGGTAGTTAGTATCAGACCATGTGCGGTCTGATGAGTTGCTGAACAAGTTAGTGTGTCTGAATTTTTAAATAAATGATTTGTAATATTGTGTAGCTTGGATCATTCTTGAACCTGGATCAGATCTTGGTTTGGGGTCGCAGTAGTTTAATATTAATAATAATCTTGTTATTTATATTTCTGTTTGTCGTGTTTAGTGATGTCAACTCCTGACCCCGGGGTTGAGGTCGTCACAATTGTTCTTAACTTTAGCATGCAATGTTGATGAAAACTAATCAGATAACACAAAACTAGTAAACGCCAACTATCGTTGTACGAATACCCTACTACGAGACATCCACAAAAGAGATAGAAGCTGAATAGACACCAATTATGTTGAGACCCTATATGTCTATAGAATTTGACAACATAAATGTTTAATGCGCAAGTTATCTATCGTGATTACATCGGGAAAGTAAGATGGTTAAAATTACCTATGAATCATGCATAATAATTATACAAGAACCTATGCTAGCATGGCAAGTTATAAACCTCTATATTCATTATCGCTTCAATAGAGATTAAGACACTATCTTATATGTTAGCTACGTACATAAGACGAATAAGCACAACCAATACTAGGATAGTAGGATATCATACAATCACCAAACACCAAGATATTGAAACAAATTAACTATTGAAATCCATAAATAAATCCGTTATAACCCCATGACAATGATTAGTCCATAATCGAACTCATCGTCACCATGGGTTCCAATGAAAGCATGATAATAAACAATATAAGAGTACTAGGATTTAAAGATAAATCAAAAACAAGCATCCAAAGTATCAACTATATTGAAGAATATGAAAGTCTTCTTCTTCGTAGCCGTCTTGTGCTCTCTAGGTCTTCGTATTGTTCTCCCTTGGCTCCTTGTTGTTAAAAACGTCTTTATATATATATAGGCTTCTGGACGCCCTGGGCTTTAAATTCTTCGAATTCAAGTCAAATCAGAATTCTGGGAAAACGACCTGGCGCGGCCGCCCCGCATACCCGCGCGACCGCCCTGAGTTTCTGACAAATGGGCGCGGCCGCTCCCAAGACTAGCGCGGCCTCCCTGACCTTCCAGAATTTCCTGATTTTTCTTGTTTCTTCTGTATCTTGAGTTTCGTCTATCAGAATTTAGCGATCTAATAGTCAGTGTGAAGCTATCGAGATGCTCCTCAACATGAGAATGGCCTAGGATTCAGATTCCAACCTCCTTTCGGCATATTTCTTTAAAAAGCTCATTTATTCATCCAACTAATGCTTGAGATGCAAAAATACAAAAACCCATCAAAATACTAACAACTTGAGTCTAAAACACCAACTTACGCCTATAATGAAGCGTTCCAAGTATATATAAAATCCACTTATCAGTGTGATAGATAGAAATCAGGAGCCAGCAAAACTGGAAGACATTCCAGTCGTAAATGAATTTCCGGACGTGTTCCCGAACGAGTTACCAGGACTTCCTCCAGATAGAGAAATTGAATTTGCGATCGACTTAGCACCTGGAAAAGAACCAGTATCTAAGGCCACGTACTGAATGGCGCCCGTTGAAATGAAAGAGTTGGCAAAACAATTGCAAGAGATATTGGAAAAAGAGTGATTGGACACAGTGTATCCCCATGAGGTGCACTGGTACTATTTGTTAAGAAGAAGGACGGAAGCATGAGATTATGTATCGACTATCGAGAACTCAACAATCTTACTATTAAGAACAAATATCCATTACCTCGAATCGATGATTTGTTTGATCAGCTGAAAGGAGCTAAGTATTTCTCTAAGATTGATCTGAGATCTTGATATCACCAACTAAAGATTAAACCCGAGGACATACGAAATACAACTTTCAGAACAAGGTATGGTCATTATGAATTTTTAGTGATGTCTTTTGGATTGACCAATGCCCCAGCAGCATTTATGGACTTGATGAACATAATTTTCAAGGAATATTTGGACATGTTTGTCATTGTGTTTATCGATGTTATTTTGATCTACTCGAAGTCAACAGAAGATCATGCGGAGCATTTAAGGATAACTTTGGGAATTTTGAGAAAGGAGAAGTTGTATGCCAAGTTTTCAGAGTGTGAGTTTTGGTTACAGGAAATTCAGTTCTTAGGACATGTAGTAAGTAATGAAGGGATCAAAGTGGACCCCGTGAAGATTGAAGCTGTCATGAATTGGGAAAGGCCAAAAAAACCAAAAGAAGTGAGAAGTTTCTTGGGATTGGAAGGATATTATCGAAGATTTATTCAAGATTTTTCGAAGATTACGACACCTTTGACGAAGCCTACCAGGAAAAATGAGAACTTTATATGGAACGAGAAATGTGAAGAAAGTTTTCAAGAATTGAAGGAGAGATTGATCCCGACACCTGTTTTGTCACTTCCAGATGATCAAGAAAATTTTGTAATCTATAATGATGTTTCTCATAAGGGTTTAGGTTTTGTTTTGATGCAGCATGATAAAGTTATTGCATATGCGTCTAGACAACTGAAACCTCATGACCAGAAGTATCCTAGTTATGATGTGGAACTAACAGCAATAGTATTCGCTTTGAAGATTTGGAGACATTATCTTTATGGAGAAAGATGCGAGATTTATACGGACCATAAGAGTTTGATGTACATATTCACGTAAAAGGAACTCAATATGAGACAAAGAAGATGGTTGAAATTGATCAAGGACTATGATTGCACGATTAACTATCACCCAGTAAAAGCAAATATAGTGGCAGAATCACGCAAAAGGAATTGAAGATGGTTGAAGATGGTTGAAATTGATCAAGGACTATGATTGCACGATTAACTATCAAGGACTATTGATCAAGAATTGAGTTTGATGTACATATTCACGCAAAAGGAACTTAGAATTAGAAGTCAGAATCTACCAGCCCAATGAAGCAAAGATGTATAGTATGATTTTTCAGCCAGAATTGTTAGAAAAGATAAAGAAATACCAAGAGGAAGTAATGGATCAAGATATCAATCATTTGGTAGGAGAAGAGTTATGCACTCAAAAGGATGTCCAAGGTATTCTCAGATTTTCTTCCATAATTTGGATTCCACCAATGGTAGAGTTAAAGAATGAAATTCTACAGGAAGCTCACAACTCAAAGTATTCCATCCATCCAGTAAGTACCAAGATGTACAGAGATTTAAAGGAGAATTATTGGTGGCCAGACATGAAAAGAGAAATTTCTGAATGGGTTAGCAAATGTTATACATGTCAAAGAGTTAAGGCGGAGCACCAGAGACCAAGTGGATTATTACTACCGTTAGAAATTCCACAGTGGAAGTGGGAGCACACTGCTATGGATTTTATAGTCGGATAACCAAAGACGAAAGCAAACCATGATGCTATTTGGGTTATAGTGGACAGACTAACCAAATCAGCTCATTTTCTCCCTATTAATAAAAGATTTTCATTGGACAAGTTCGTTCACATGTATTTGAAGGAAATAGTAGTTCGTCACGGAGTCCCTGTGTCCATTATATCGGACCGAGATCCACGATTCAATTCAATATTTTGGAGAAGTTTTCAAGAATGTTGGGAACTAAATTGAATATGTGTACAACTTATCATCCACAGACTAACGGCCAAAGCGAAAGAACGATCCAAAATATTAAAGATATGTTACGTGTTTGTGCCATTGATTTTAAAGAAATGGGGACGAGAACTTGCCCTTACTGGAGTTTGCTTACAATAACTGTTATCACATCAGTATCGGAATGCCTCCCTACGAAGCTCTTTATGGACGCAAATGTCGATCCCCGGTATATTGGGATGAAGTTGGAGAACGTAAGATACTTGGACCCGAATTGGTGCAATAGACAAAAGAAGTTGTCAAAGTCATACAGAAAAGGCTGATTTCAGTACAAGATCATCAAAGGAAATATGCTAATCAAGCAAGAAAGGACATGGAATTTGAAGACGGAGATTTAATGTTGTTGAAAATATCACTGTAGAAAGGATTATCTATATTTGGAAAGAAGGGAAAGTTGAGTCCTAGATATGTTGGACCTTTTAAAATTTTGAAGCGTGTTAGCAAGGTAGCTTACGAATTAGCGTTACTCCCGCATATAGAGCACATTCATAATGTATTTCACATATCGATGCTTAAGAAGTATAATCCAGACTCTAGGCATGTAATAAAGTATGAGCCGATAGAACTTCATGCAGATTTATCTTAGGTAGAAAATCCAATAGAGATTCTAGAAAAGAAAGAGAAAGCATTGAGAAATAAAGTTTTAAGTTTAGTAAGAGTACTGTGGAGAAACCCAAGGGTTGAAGAATCAACTTGGGAGTTAGAAAGTGATATGCGAGAAAAGTACCCTCATTTGTTTACCTAAGAGATTCTGAGGATAAAATCCTTTTAAGGGGGAATGATGTAATATCCGGGATTTATAGTGTAATTATTTTTATCAATAAATAATTATTATGAGAATTTTGTTGAATTATTTGATAAGTGGTATTGATATTTAGATGCTTATATGTGATAAAATTTGAGTATTTTAATTTTGATATGTCCAGAATAAAGTATAGATAATTTTGGTATTTTTCTGGTAATTTTTAGGTTGTTATATTATTATATAAAAGATTTATAGATTTAATAAATTATTTTTCCGAGTAATTATAAACTACTTTATAAACCCGGGAATTGCCCAACTTCAACCGATTTTACGTTTTTACAACCCGAAAGTCTTCGGAAAACTCCTTCCTAACCTAATATGATCATTCTGAACATTTTCCGTGTTATAACTTTTTCGATCCAGAGTACGGTTTGACCTGTACGAGTCCTGTCGCATAATTTTCGAAACAATAGTCATTTCGATAGATCAATAAAACCCGTATTCTCGAGAGACGGGATATTTTGATTAAATTATTACATTATCTTCTTGTAGGGTGATTATAAGAAGCCCGATTTCCTTAATTATCCAAAACTGGTACCGAATTTGATCCTTTTTATAGTTATTTAGCGGCTAAGTAATTTATTTTCGGATCCGATATGATCCAATGGGATACTAATATTCCGTAAGTATAAATAGCCTTTTTCTTATTTTATTTTATACGGATAATCATAAACAAACAGTTAAAAAATATAATTTACATAAAAAAACTCGAATATTCGTCGCGTTCTTCAGAATCAAACCTAAAAATGAAGGCATTATTGAAATCGAAATCAAGCGTGTGAATAACCGAATCGAAACTCGTGAAAATTACTTTCAGAATCAACAACTTATTTTACTACAAAAATCAACAGTATTTTTATATTTATTTATTTTAATTCAAATTTAATTATGATTAAAATATGAATTTTTGATTTTGATGATTGTATCTTGTAGATAATTTTATCCTGATCATTTTGGTATATTATATGTTGAATTTGGAGTTTAATAACATTGTTATGGATCAAAGACTAAGGTATAATAATCGCTGTAACTATTACTAAGGAACGTGAGCTTTGAGGCTCGATTTGATTGCTCTTATGTTTCGTGACTCAATCTGCCTTAACAAGATGCCTACGTACCTTGCTGCTTGCCAATGATCAAGTCAAAAAATGTAGTTTTGATTAGTGGGGGTGAGACCCCTTATATAGACGTTGGGAGTCCTTGAATTGGACTAGGGTTAGGAGTCTTGGTGGGCAAGTCTCTGAATTAGAATGGACTTTGGAGTCTTAGGAAGTAGGAAGCTGATTCCTTATCCCATGAGGTTCCTTGGAGGCCAATATGCAAGGATTTATAACCCCACTAGGACTCATCTTAATAGCTATTTTTCTCCCTTATTAATTAATTACGAAATTAATTAATATTCAGGGTTTTGGGCCTTGTTAACAGGGCTTCATTACTGGACCATATCAGGCCTAATTAATTTGACATTAATTATTTACAAGGCTATATTTAGGCCCATATCATTTGCCCCCAGCTTCTAGGAAACCACAAAAGATTTCGCAGAAGTTAAGTTCATTTGTTCCCTTACAGGGTATTATTTTTGCGTAAAGTGTGGAGCGACCTACACATTTACAACAATTTGCTTTAACCCCCATTATTTAGGAGTTACCTTAATTTCCAGGATTTTTTCCCTTAATTCTGGGACTTTTTCCCTTTATTCTGGGCTTTTTCCTTAATTTTCAGAATTTATCCTTTTCTTGATTTATTCTCAATTTTCGGCTCTAAATCGATCAAGTGTCGTGTTAAATCGATCAGGAAATGTTACAAATCAATCAGGATTCCTGATCGAAATCGATCAGGATTCTGATTGAATTAAATGCCATTCTGCCTTTCTGGTCGATAGAATTTCGACCAGGAGTTGTGCCAAAATCGACCAGGATTCGTGTTCGAAATCGATCAGGATCCTGATCAAACTAGCTGTCATTTTGTCTCTCTGGTCAATGGAATTTTGACCAGGATTTGTGCCAAAATCGACCAGGATTCCTGATCAAAATCGATCAGGATCCTGATCGAACTTGCTTAAGATTTGCCACTCTAGTCGATCATGTTTCGACCAGGATTCCTGATCGAAATGGATCAGGATTCTAATCGAATTAAACAAGCTTATTCCTTTTTGTTCGAATGAAAATTCGATCAGGATCTTATCCTTTGTCTATCAGGACTCTGATCGAACTAAGTAGCTTTTTACCCTTATAATTGACTGAAATATCGATCAAGATTCTTCCCTTTGTCGATCAGGACTCTGATCGAACTAAATGGCTTTTTACCCTTTTAATCGAATGAAATATCGATCAAGATTCTTCCCTTTGTCGATCAGGACTCTGATCGAAATAAGTGGCTTTTTACCCTTTTAATCGAATGAAATATCGATCAAGATTCCTACCTTTTGCCGATCAGGACTCTGATCGAACTATTTCTTCAAAATTCTGGTCGATTTTTGACCTTTCAGTTTCCATTCCTGCTTCTAGAATATCCCTGAAACTTCCCCATCTTGGGCTTTCCTCAAGTTGGGCCTTGCTTTATGGGCTTTAAACGCCTCGTATTCCGAGCTTTTCGCCTGTAAAAGAGAAGTGAGAATCCTCACTTCACTTCTCATTTCTCAAATTTTCTCTCAAAAACTCTCTCAAATTTCTCTCAAGTTTCCTCTATTAGGAAGGCGATTTCCGGCGACCTCAGCCACCACAGTTCTACCACCTTCAAGCTTTTTCTGGGTTTCAAGGATTTATTTGAAGAACATCAATGGCGGATCGAGACCTAGCTCGTTTGGGGAAGATGAACACTTCCAAGATAGGTACTGCCATTTAAATCCAATCTCCGTACACTTCTTTAATTGATATGATAAACTCTAGAGGCGATGCATATCCTTCTTTATCTGAATTAGATTCATACAAGCACGGTAACACTTTTCACGAGTTCGAGGGTAGAATTGAGTCCATGAACAACACGTATAAACTTCCACCCCACCTTAGGATTACCCCAGCCGCCGCTGGGGATAGGACATGTAACTGGGAGGGCGACACTCTGTTTATTTATCGAGGAGCCCTGGCCGCATGTCTTAGGTTCCCATTTCACGAATTTATTCCTCGTTTACTTGCAGACGTAAAAATCAACCCATGTCAACTCCCTCCTAATGCATGGAGGAATATTATTTGTTTTATGGTTCTGTGTCTTAGAAATAAATTTCCTCTTTCCGTAGCTCTCTTTAGGAAAGTTTTCCAATTTTATAACAGTTCCTTGGGTCAACCGGGCTGGGTTTTAATTCGTCAACGGCCCAAAATTCCCCATATTTTTTATAGCAACTCTATAGTTGAGAATAATCCTAAGTGGAGGGACGAGTTTGTTAGGCTGACCTAGGCTGGGGGTGATTGGGCCACACTCTTCCGTAGGCCCTTTTGCAAAGTGTTAGATGGTAGTCCTGGTAGCATCAGGTTAACTGATGAGGAGGAGGTGGCCTATCAAGCCCTCATTTCAGATTATGAAAAAATAGATACTTGGACCCTTTTAGAGGAGTTCTCATTGAAGAAAGTTGGTCTCTCTCAGGCCAGTGATAAAGGTAAATTTATATCTGCGCAACTATTTCTTTCCTCCCTTTTATTGCAACTTTGTTCTTTCCAGAGTTTTAATACTTTTCTTATCTTTCTTTCAGCTTGCGAGGCCATTAACAATATCAGCAGGCCTAAGGAGGGGGAATCTGGCCGCCAGAAGAGGGCCAAGATGAACAGATACCCCAGGGGCAAGCCTGATGCTCCCACCTTCCTTAGGCCCCACGTCCCTGTTGTAGAGCTGGGGGATGATGTGGATCATCCACTTAAGGCGCACTCCTTTAGGCCTAACTGGGGCTTTAGGAGAAGTGATACGGTGGTTGGATCTACTAAACATGCCAAGGACTGGTCGTACCACTCCATCACTCCCCACGAATTCACTGACATCGTCACGGGGAGTGACATTGAGACCATTGAGCTTCTGGGTTCTCAAGCCCAAGCTGCGGTTACATCCCTTTCTCTTTTCTTTAAATTCCGACTTTCCTCTTTTTTGTTTATAAACTTGTGTTAACTCACGTTTCTTTGTGCAGAGCAACACTTACTTCCAGGCGGCCCTCCATCAGGCTAGGTCCTGGAAAGGGAACTCAGACGAGTTTGAGAGGGAGATGAAGAAGTGGAAGGAGAGAGCTAAGGTCCTGGAGAAGAAGCTGGATACGAAGAAGAAGGAGCTATCTAAGGCTCATTCCGAGTTGGTTAAGCTTAGGAGTGATAAGGAAAAACTCATTGATGATTACATGGATTTTGATAAATTCAAAAATCTCATGGAAATCCACGATGAGGGTCTATATTCTCTGCAGTTTACCCAGGGATGGGTTGTAGCTGTGAAGGTTGTCTCGGAAAAGCATCTTGGCCTAGTAGATCCCAAGGACTTTATAAGTCCTGAGCAGCCAGAGACAGAGGATAGCTTGGATGGTCTCTTCAACTCTCCCCAGCCTGATGATCATATTTTGGATCCCAGCACTGCCTCTCCTCCTGCTTCTCCCGCGAAGGATGCTGAGAAGGAAGGTACCGAGAAGGAACAGGGGAAGGAGGGCTCTAAAATGGAGGATTAGTGTTTCTAGTTTGTTATTTTTATTCATAACTTATTATATTCTGAACTTGTATGTATTCGGAACTTATTACCCTTCGGGGTTTATTTATGCTGCTTTCTTCTTTATACCCTTCTACTTTAATTTTTCAGCACTTATTATGCTTTTTAAAGAAAATGTTCAATGACTTGAACAACTTGGTCCTTTGAGTTGTTCAACAAGCACTCCATATAATAGAAAAATTCTTGAAGTCTTCTTCTTTTAATGATCAAAACATAATTTTTGTTAAAGTCACACAAAGTATTATAACAACTTAAATATCCAAAGGTTGAAATAATTTCAAACTCATTAATATAAAGTCTGGTTTTCCAAAACCCTTCATGGTATGGGTTCGACCATTAACAATAATGAATCAACAATGTAAATCCTACTGGAATTAGGATATAAAATCCTACGCAAGCAAAGCATCAAGGTGCTTTTCAACCTACTTGTCCTTTTGACAAGTAAGAATTGTGTTCAACTGATTTACACATAGCAAACCTTCAGGTTTTGTGCATGCCAAGTTCTCGGGACTTCAAAACCATCCATAGTCTCTAACTTGTAGGTTCCCCTTCCTTGAACGCTCTTAACCTTATAGGACCCTTCCCAGTTTGGGGCAAGATTTCCTTTCTGCCCTACTCTAGAGGCTTCCACTTTCCTAAGGACTAAATCTCCTTGTTTGAATAACATTTTCTTAACCCTTAGGTTGTAATAGAATGAAGCTTTCTTCTAATAGTTCACTATCTTCGCATGTGCTTCATCCCGTACTTCATCGATTAAGTCCAAGGCTAATCTTTGTCCCTCCTCATTTTCCTCAACATTAAAGGCCTAGATTCGGGGAGATGAGTGCGATATTTCTACAGGGACAACTGCTTCTGCCCCATACGCCAACATGAAGGGAGTGGCTCCAGTAGTGACTCTACAAGTAGTTTTGTAAGCCCAAAGTATTGGGAGTATTTCATCCACCCAATTATTCCTGGATTTCTCAATCCTCTTCTTTAGTCCATCCAGGATTACTCGATTTGCCACTTCCGCTTGCCCATTGGCTTGTGGGTGAGCTACGGAGGTAAATCGTAACTCAATCTCATTCTCATCGCAATATTTCTTGAATTCCTCATTGTTGAATTGTGTTCCATTATCGGTAACCAGGATACGAGGAATTCTATTACGGCACATGATGTTTTCTCATAGGAATTGTGCAACCTGCTTAGTTGTGATTTTGGCCAAAGGCTTGGCTTCAATCCACTCAGTAAAATAATCAATGGCTACAATCAGGAACTTCCTTTGTGCTGTGGCCATGGGCAAAGGCCCAAGTATATCCATTCCCCACATAGCAAAGGGGATGGGTGAGTTGATGGACGTCAGCATCTCGGGGGGTTGTATAACGACAGGTGCATGCTTCTGATAGCGGTCACACTTCTTCACATACTCTTTGGCATCGGCCATCATTTCTGGGCAATAGAATCCTAAACGGGTTATCTTATGAGCTAGTGCTCTGCCCCCCAAGTGTTGCCCACATATACCTTCATGCACTTCTGCAAGAGCCAAGCGTGCCTCATCGGGCCTGAGACATCTTAGGTAAGGAACTACATAAGATCGTTTATACAAAATCCCATCAATCAAGGAGTATCTTAGTGCTCGAACAACCAACTTCCGTGCTTCAGTAGCATCATTCGGCAACCAACTGGTTTGAATATGAGTCTTAATGGGATCTATCCATGACGTCCCGAGACCTGTAGGAGTTACAAGCTTAACATCAATGCTTCGTGTCCTCAGAACACGGAAGTATACACTTTCTGAACTTTCCTCTATCTCAGATAAAGCAAACTTTGATAAGACATCTGCCTTAGAATTTTCCTCCCTTGGAATGTGCTCAATATGGCATTCATCAAATTGGGTCATCACAGCCCTTACTAAGCGGACATACTTGGCCATCGTATCATCCCTTGCCTCAAACTCTCCCTTCACTTGCGATATGACCAACTTAGAGTCTCCACAGACCTTCAAGTTCTTGATTCTCAGTATCCCTGCTAAGCCGAGGCCAGCTATCAGAGCTTCATATTCTGCCTCATTGTTTGTGGTTGGAAAATCTAACTTCATAGCATATTCAATTAAGAACCCATCGGGGCTTTGTAAAACCAAACCTGCTCCACTTGAATTTGTTTTTGATGCTCCATCAAAATAGAGAACCCAATATTCCTTCTCCTTATCGTCCTTTTCTTTGTCCCCCTTATCAACTTACTTGTCTTGATGTATGGTATCTTCCTGCCCCCCGACTTCTTGGTTGGGAATGGTACATTCCAACATGAAGTCCGCCAATGCCTGGGCTTTTATTGCCGTTCGTGGCTTACACTTGATGTCAAATTCTCCCAGCTCTATTGCCCACTGATCAACATCCCACTAGCCTTGGGACTATGAATGATATTTCTCAGGGGCTGATTTGTTAGCACCTCAATTTGATGAGCCTGGAAGTAAGGACGTAACTTTCTTGAAGCTATTACCAAGACTAGAGCAAACTTCTCAATAGTTGAATAATTCAACTCAGCTCCATGCAGAATTTTGCTAACATAGTATACGGGTTTCTGGATTTTAAGTGTCTCCTTAAACAATACAGCACTCAAGGCATTCTCTGAAACAACCAAGTACAACTATAAAACTTCGTTCAGAGCTGGTTTGGCCAACAACGGGGCCTGGGCCATATACCTCTTTAATTCCTCGAATGGCTTCTGGCTTTCTTCACTCCATACAAAATCCTTTACCTTCTTTAAGGACTTGAAAAATCACAAGCACTTTTCCCCAGATTTGGAGATGAATTGTCCCAACGCTGCAACCTTTCCAGTGAGCTTTTGAACATATTTAATAGTTTTTGGTGGTTCCACGTCTAGGATTGCCTTTGTTTTGGCGGGACTGGCCTCGATTCCCCTCTTGGAGACCATCAATCCCAAAAAATTTCCAGATCCTACTCTGAAAGCACACTTTGCAAGATTTAACATCATCTTGTGGTATCTCAGGACCTCAAAGGCTTCCCTCAAATGGGTTATATGGGTTGTCTTCACTAGACTCTTGACTAACATGTCATCTACATAAACTTCCATGATCTTCCCAATAAGATCCTTAAAAATTTTATTTACCAACCTTTGATAGGTGGCTCCTGCATTCTTGAGACCAAATGCCATAACAAGATAACAATAAACACCAAAGTCAGTGATGAATGATACCTTTGGGATGTCATCCTTGTGTATCTTGATCTGATTGTATCCACTAAATCCGTCCATGAAGCTCAACATCTCATGTCCAGCGGTGGCATCTATCAAAGTATCTATCCTTGGCAACGGGAAACAGTCCTTAGAGCATGCGTCATTCAGATCAGTGAAGTCCATACACATCCTCCATTTTCCATTAGCCTTCTTCACCATTACAGGGTTTGCTAACCATTCTGAAAATTGTATCTCCTCAATGAAACCAGCCTCTAAGAGCTTCTCTACTTCTTGTTTTATAGCTTCTTGCCTCTCTAGAGCAAAACTTCTTTTCTTTTGCTTCACTGTCTTCCGATTTGGATCCACATTCAGCTTGTGAGTAATCAGTTCCGGGTCTATGCCTGGCATATCAGCTGTTGGCCATGCAAACACATCACTATTTTCTTGCAAAAATTTCACCAACTTCCCTCTAAGGGGCTCCTCTAGTGTGGCTCCAACGAAAGTCACCTTCTCAGGATCCTCGGGAGCTAAAGGAATCGAAACCAAGTCTTCTGCTGGCTTCCCTCTTTTCTCATCATTCTCTCGAATATCCAGATCTTCTATAGGCAAAACCTGCCCCCCGACTCCATCTGCCCGTAGTGAGGCCACATAACAACTTCTAGCCAATTTTTGATCTCCCCTCTCTTCTCCAATCCCATTCCGGGTGTGAAACTTCATAACTGAATGGTAGGAAGAAGGGACTTCCTTGAAGGCGTGAATCCCCGTTCTTCCCATGATAGCGTTGTAAGTTGAACTAGCCTTCACCACCACGAAGTCTAGTTCGACTTGGAACCAAGGCAAGCAACACAGATGTTGGACTTCGTGGTGGTGAAGGCTAGTTCAACTTACAACGCTATCATGGGAAGAACGGGGATTCATTATAACCCATCCTTAAAAAGGTGTCATGGAGCAAGATATCCACTGAAGCACCATTATCCACAAGGACCCTCTTCACTGGACTATTCCCTATTATCGGTGTTATGACCAGCGGGTCGTTATGAGGAAATTTCACACCTTCTAAGGCAGAATCATCAAATGCCATTGTCACTTCTGTCCTAGCCCTCTTCGAGGCTTCCCCAACAATATACATGACTTCTCTAGCATATGCTTTCCTTGAATTCTTCAATAAATCAGCAGCAGTTGGTCCCACAAAGATTGTATTTATCACAGGCCCTCGGGATCGTGGTCCTTCAAAGATCGCATTTATCACCGGTCCCCTAGGTTGGGGATTTTGTCCCTGATCATCTTGATCTCTCCTACAATCATCAAAGTTCTTTCTTACGTTGTTGTTCCTATCTCCTCCATCTCCAGTGTACTTGTTCAATCTTCCTTTTCGAATGAGGAACTCTATTTCATCTTTCAATTGTCTGCACTCATCGGTGTCATGACTAATATCCTTGTGAAATCTACAATACTTGCTCTTATCTAGCTTGGCAGGATCATCCTTCAAGGGTTTAGGCCAACGAATATCTCGATCTTTCTCGATTTCCATCAAAATCTGGCTTCTAGGAGCATTCAGCTTAACATACTCAGTGAACTTTTATCCAGGTCCTCCCTTCTTCAGGGTTGAGTCATTGCTTTGCTCTGTTCTAGGATACTTGTCCTTAGCGATATATTCCAAATCAGGTTTCCGTTTTTTTGCCTCCAGCGGTCTCGTTGCTCACTACGGTCTTCCTCATGCTCTCTTCCACCTTGATGTACTTCCCGGCTCTAACTTGGAGCTGTAATATACTTTCAGGGGGGCTCTTGGCCAAGGACATCTTGAAGAAATCATCCCTATTTCCCTGTTGCAGTGCTATCATGGCTACCTTGTCATCAAGGTCTGGGACTTTTAAAGCTTCCTTTGTAAAACGATTCAGGTAGTCTCTCAAGGATTCCTTCGCTCCCTGCACAATGCTCATGAGGGATGCGGAACTTTTCTCATGCACTCTCCCGCTGATGAATTGCTTAATAAAAACCTGACTTAATTCTCTGAAGGATCCAATAGAGTTTGGGGGTAAACGACTATACCATCTTTGTGCCATACCCGACAGGGTTTGAGGAAAGGCCCGACACTTAATAACGTCATTCACGGGCTGCAACAACAGTGCATTGGAGAATGTCCTAACGTGATTAGCGGGATCTCCCGCTCCATCATAAGTTTTGATAGTGGGCATCTTGAACTTCCTTGAGATATGGGTATTCATTATCTCTTCAGTGAATGGTGGAGTAGGATCATCAGGATCTCCAAGGGGAAAAAGTTTGCTTGGATCATCTCTTGGGACTACAGCCCTTCTTTGTGATGGACCATTCATGTCTTTGATTGGAGGAGGATTTCTCCCCCTAGGCGGTAATGGGGGCCTGGGAACCTGGTGCGCCTCCAAGTCGCGCTTCAACCTTTGAATCTCAGCCTCATGGGCCTTGATTTTCTCCTGCACTTCTTAGGGATTCACCCCTCGGGTGCTCCTAGGACGTTGATTACCATCAGCCATCGGCTCTTTGCCAGCACGCCTCCTTCTTAGTTCATCATCCGAAGATTCAGAGTCTCTTTCAGTATAAGGACCAGAAAATTCCTGATCCTCCGGGATAGGAGCCAAACCTTATATGTAGGAGGGTGTTCGCCCTCGTGCTTCACCCCGTCCAGCATGTCCACTTCCTCCAACCTCGGGGTAAAGGGGAATCCCATAAGGGGGGTTAGTAGTCACAAAGTTGAATACTCATACCCAACGGGTCAAGAATTCATAGGTGTATGTAGCTGCTGAAGTTGGGAATTCGTCCCTTGAGTAGCCGAGGGAATCGTCCCTTGTCGTTGAGGTTCAGTTGCCCCTACCTGGGCTCCTCCTTGGGGGGCGGCATAGGTTGAATGCAGAGGTACCTCCACGGTTGACGAAATCGCTTGGGTTGTCACCGCGGGTGTTCCCCTTTCAATGGCGCTGCTTGTTCTTCGTGTTCTCGCCATGGTTGTTGTTGTGCCTTCCCACAGACGACGCCAAATGTTATGGATCAAAAAATAATGTATAATAATTGGTATATCTATTACTAAGAAACGTGAGCTTCGAGGCTCAATTTGACTTCTCTTGTGTTTCGTGACTCAATCTGCCTTAACAAGATGCCTACATACCTTGCTGATTGCCAAGGATCAAGTCAAAAAATGTAGTTCTGATTAGTGGGGGTGAGACCCCTTATATAGACGTTGGGAGTCCTTGAATTGGACTAGGATTATGAGACTTGGTGGGCAAGTCTCTGAATTAGAATGGACTTTGGAGTCCTAAGAAGTAGGAAGCTGATTCCTTATCCCATGAGGTTCCTTGGAGGCCAATCTACAAGGATTTATATCCCCACTAGGACTCATCTTAATAGCTGTTTTTCTCCCTTATTAATTAATTACGAAATTAATTAATATTCAGGGTTTTGGGCCTTGTTAACTTGGCTTCGTTACTGGACATAACAGGCCTAATTAATTTGACATTAATTATTTATCTAGGCTATATTTAGGGCCTGCAGTTTTAAAAATTTACAAAAATGATATTTCCGTTTCAAAAATTTATAAAAAATATATTTTCTGATTATTTTATGTTCAGAAAATTGTTTTGTAATTATTTAAAATTCCAAAAATCAATATTTAATATTCTGAAAATTATTTTTAAATCAAAAATAAATCTAAATGATTTAATTAATTAATTTTAATTGATAATTAATTATTTATTTAGTCAATTAAATTAAATATTAATTGATTAATTGATTTAACTAGTTATTGATTAATTATTTATTTAGTCAGATGCGGGTGTTCGAACCTTGTTGCATATTTATGAAATGATTCATTGACTCGTTTTAATTCCGAAAAATGTTCAAAAATTCGTATTAAATACCCGGAAAATTACTTTACCGGATCTTCTTTGAAAAATTATGTTGATCGAATATCTTACGTGTTATGTGCTATCTGTGATCTGACTGATGTGTAATCATCTTGTGTGTGCACTATTTGACAGTTTTTATCGTAACTTTCAATCCGTAAGTCAGATTTGGGTGAAACGAAGGGTAGATAGAAGCTTCTAACGAATAAAATGAGATGAGAATAAGTATTGATAAATACTTGTAATGTATAAAAGAGGAAGCGAGATGTAGAAAGGGAAAGCAAGTGGCCAGTGAGTGAGAATCAATATATGTGTGCAAGTGAAGTGAAAACGAATTGAGATAAGGCAAGTATTCCTGAACTTTCTTGTAATATATATTCAAAATAGTTCTATTTTATATTAAAAGTTCTTTGAATTGCTTAACCTTGAACCCTGATCCTTCTTATTGATCTTTGAGCCGTAAGCCTTATTATTTGTGAACCATTGATTGTTGGATTCCTAGATACGAAGTACATATATACGATACTACTCCAGAAATACATATATCCTATATATAGATCACTGAAATGGTATTGTTTAACATACCAACCTTCATACCTTGTACAATAGAAGACTAATCCTTGTAACCATTAAACCTTTGTTCTTCAATTATCTGATTCTTTCCCAGGCTGGAAGTCAATCTTTATATTTATCTTGTTATACCTTCATGGTATTATGAATCACCCTATGATTCGAGATAAATATTGCATATGATTCTTCTTGTTGATTTACATTATTTATCATGTTGTTATTATAGAACTGGATTATTTTTAAATGTGGACCAGATTTGTGGTCAGACCAGATTCATGGTCATATTAGGCCAATGTGTGCCTTGGATCCAGTATCTAGAGTAGAGTTGTTTGCCTTGCTCGGGGTTAGTGCGTGACTAATCAGAAGCCTAACCTTGGTTTTTAAAATAAAAGTGAATATCTAATTATAATCATTTCTTATCAAGAAACTTGATTCCTTATATCATTTTAGTTGACCATTATTAAATCTCAGTGTTGTCATTATGACTTGCTGAGCTAGTTAGCTCACTCTTGCGAATTCTGTTTATGTTCTTTTGCAGTTAAAAAAGAAACTGGTGGTAGGGAGAATCCCCAGACAAGTGTGTGAGCTAGGTTTCCAGGTTGAAATGGAATAATCTAGCAGAGGATGTTTGTCTTAGTTTGAGTTAAAAGTTTGTAAGACTATTTTATTTTCAGTTGTAAGATAAATAAATTGGGATTTGGTACATTGTAATATAAATAAGGTTGTGGCTTATGGGCATACTTTAACCTGTTGCGATCCGTGGTTATAATAAGTAGGGTCATTACATATATTATTTTCATAAACAGGTTTATATATGGTGTGTGTGTGTTGTAAACCCCAAAATTCTGACCCGGGTTTTGAGGGCGTCACATGAAACGTAAATCTCGTCTCCCATTTCCCCAAATAGAAACTTGTTGATATAACTCCACCAAGAAGCTGTATCTAGTTGGAAAAGGTAATTCACCAATATTTTCCAAGAGATGCTTGTTAATGGATTAACTTGTTCCATGTATTACTTCCCGAATATTGGGTAAGTAATCGGGACTCTCTATATCCACCTAGCAACTTCGTTGCAAAGATAAAGATATCCCCTTTTTTGAGCCAATTCCCCTATATTTTGTGGGAGTATTTAAATGCCCATCTAAAGGAAATATTTAAATTTGAAAATGATTTTGTGATCCGCTCTAATTTAAAATCATTTTGTAAGATTCAAAAATATTTTCGAAAAAGTTTAAGGTAAAGATGGTTTAAATAATATAAATCAGTTTCAAAATATTAGAAGAATATCTGAATATTATTCTTTAAATAATATTTAATAAACAATTTTTTTATAAAATAAACAAAGTAGAAAGTTTTAAAATTAATACTTGAAACAAATATTTAATTAATATAAGATATACTTATACATAAGTAAAACCTTTATTTGGATAATCAAAAGTAATGCTTGTTTATTATTCAACACTATCGAATAATCCTTATTCGATTAATAATTATCGAAAACTATATATATAATATACACGAGAACATCGCCTCCCGGATTAGGTACAATGTTCAACTTTAGGTGCCCTATACTAAGGGTGTACGCAAAATACTGCTTATCACTAGCATATGTATTATGCAGCTCGTAAGCTCTACTTTAAAACAGTTGAACTTTATAACCGAAAAATCATCATTTCAAACATGCATATATATATATATCATAAGATTATAACTTTAAAATCATGCATGAATTATATCGCAAGATATCGTTTTATAAAACATTCATGCATTTTATCTCATGATATAGCATATAATTATCACAATAACATTAATAGGATTTTGGAAACTTGCCTAAGTGTCCCGGGTGGTAATGAGATTAGGGTGGATCCGGTAACCTAAATAACAGTAATAGGGTTTTGAAAACTAGCCTAAGTGTCCCGGGTGGTTACTCGAGGGGTAGGGGTTCGCTTGCAATATGCCGTTACTTAAAATAGTCGTTTCTCCTAACCTTATATCCGATTAACGCGATCTACATACCAAAACAAAGCTTAAAACATAATCTAGCTAATCATGGCAATGGTGAGTTTTAACAGTAGAGGTTTCAAGCCCAAAAGTTACACACAAAAATAGTCATTGGAAAGTCAAACATGACGACGACTATAAGGAATGATTTCCAAAACTTTAAATAACACTAATTCAATCAACAACCCAACAAACACTCAAGCTCACATATTTCACCACTAAAACTAGTCAAAATATTATAAGTACCTCGAACCTTATTACAACAATCAATCAATCATAACTTAACATACATACAACTATATATGATTAATCCTTTTATCAACTAACAATAATCAAAACATTTATTTACATCTAACCTCATACAAGCTTATAACTTAATAAAAAGGGGTAAAAGCTTGGTTATACCTTCTTGGAGATTATACATAATATAAGAGTCCTGAAATGCCTAAGGGAGCCTTGATCTAAGCTTAAACAACCTTGAACTTCCAAACAAAATCAAGAAATCAAAGTTAGTTCTTAAAAGTTACTATTCACCTAACTGTAAAGCTTAACCAAAGAGTATGGGAATCAATGAGGTGAGGAGAGTAGTTACCCTATATGCATAGAGCTTCTCAAGGGCTTCTATTTGACTAGTAGAACGCGTGAATCGGCCAAGGGGGACTCAAGATACAAGCATTTCTTTCTTCTCCATTTTTGTTCTCTTTTCCTCTCAGGTTTTCTCTTCAAAAATGAAGAAATGATCTTTTGCTTGCCTTTTTGCTTGGCTAACTTTGAGATTTGTGCTAAAATTTGCTTGGTTCTGAATTAACCAAGTGGTTACTTGATTAAATATCTTATCTTCACTTTAATAAAGTGCTTGAATCATCTTAATGGCCTCATCCCCAAGCCACATGTCATATTCTTATGGTGTGATGATTTCACCTTATTTTAATCCTCTTGATTATTGCTAATCATTTGGTTAATATATATTGTTACTTGTATAAGCTTGTACCTTGATCGCTTATCTATTTTACGCTTCTCTTAACTCTCATTCTTGTTGATCGTTTGAGGGAGCATATCTGCGATGTTATCATTAGGGTTTCCCTAAGCCCTTCTCAATATCTTTTATTCCCTTAATGACCCCCTTTTATAATCCTTGGATTAAATTCCTTCAATATTAATACTCTATACTTAATTCTTTCGGTGTCTGGTGGATTTTCGGAAAAATCAAAGTGCTCGTTTTTGAAATCTGACGACTTTTACATACACTTAAATTCACTAAGGAACACCAATATGTACTCAGAATTTCCATAAAAAACTCTTATATATGGGCGTCTGATAATATTTCACAATCAGCAAAATCCATTCATTAGGGTTTTGAAACAAAAGTACTATTAACTAAAGTTTCAAAAATTCCAAAAATTAGGGTTATTACAGTCTCCCCTCCTTAAAAGGATTCCGTCTCGGAATCAGGTAGAAAATAATTGGGGATACTTTTCTAGCATTGCGCTTTCTAACTAGTTTGATAACCCTGTTTCGAAGCACTTGTTCCTTTTTGATCTATAATCCTTACTGGTTGCTCCACATAGGTTAAGTCTGGTTGCACGTCTATGTGCTCGTATTCCACTATATGTCTGGCTTCCGGATTGTGGTATTCTAAAATACAGGGTCAGGGATCTAGGAGGCCACGCCATCTTGAATCTTGTTTAACACTTATCTCTCACAATAATATGTATATACTCATACCTTTATGACCCCACACTTATCAACATACACACACACTTACAGGTTATTGTCTCGGAAATGAACAATTCATTACTAGAGTTTATCAAATACGCAAAGTGATACTTATTATAGACCAAAAGTGATTAAGTCTTACCACGGGTGTAACCTTTATTTAAGGTTAGACCGGTGGCCAAATATATGTTTCTTCAATATTACCTTATATAAGTCATACTTGTAAATAAGGTGGACTAAAAATAACTGAAAACCAATCCAGATTATACGATCCACTTGAGGTACTGCACCGAACATCCTACGGAATAGCTGGCCGTTTCCTACCCGTTTCCTGGCCATGAGTTTCACGATAGGCATCTTGATTTACTGTTGTGTTGTGTCATTTTAAGAAAATAAGTGTGAGTTATAATGCCCATCATAATAATGTACAGTATGAAAAGACTGTATAAGAAATTCATATTTGATTCCGTATATGATATATATGTTTGTTTAAAATAATTTTTCTTGGTGATACACACCTCTTTTCCAAACAATTCTTTTATTGACTTATTAGTCTGCAAATACCTTAATGGTAAACTCAGCACCTAGGCTTGAGTTACGGTATTGCATATCAATTCCAATTGTAAAAATATATCCCGAAATATGATGATCAGTCATATAACAGTAATTAATTGTTGTTCTCTACATGTAGAAGGATGACTCCCATACATCTGGTTGTCACCCTTGCCGCATTCGGGCATATTATATGTGGCACATACATCCGGGCTTTCCACATACTTCATATATTTACATGTGGCACACCGGTAATCGCTCCAGTACACAAAGTACTAGAGTTTACCCCTCCTTGTCCTTTTAAAGAATCTTATTATAAATCCGAAATTCGAATAATGTCAAAGTTCCTCAAGCGTTTTGCTTGCTAATGAAAACAACTCATCTTATATATGTATACATGTACTTCCGAGAATTTTCGGAGGAAGTACTAAGATAATGTGAGTTGACTGTTTTCAACAGATAAATAATTATGGGGGAGTTTCTTTTGACATTATATTCAAGATATTTAAAATATGTCGAGATAATATTTTTGACGATCTGAAAGTATTAGAATGATTTTCTAAAACTCAGAAAATATTTTAAATTAGATTTTATGATTTTTAAATCATATTACATCATTTAATAAATATTTAATAATTAAATAATAATTATTATATAATTAAACCTCGAATAATTATATTTTAAAAGAATATTTGAAAATAATATTTCTCAACTAATTTATATTTAAATAATTAAATTTATCTTTAATAAATATAAAATAATTGAGTATGAAATAAACAATCATTTGAGAATACTTCTCCCATATTAAATGAATATTTGAAATAATATTCATTGTTCGAGTAATTAAATAAAGTTGAGGGAATACGATATTGGAAATCATTTTAATTAAATTTGAGGTATTTTAATATTTCGCAAGGGGACATCGAGTTCCTTGGAATAAGTACAGACCTTTAATCGTCCAAAACATCACCGGGATAATTCCCGGGTTTTTACTTTGTATACTTTGACCGACTCTCGATCTTATAATTTATGCATCACGCTTTATTGAAGTGTTAAAATATTCTACGATATATTCATCATAAATTCAATCGTTATTAATATGCAAAGCTCGTATTTTACTATCATTGCAAACATTGCATTTGTACGAAAGACGGTAAAACACTTTTCACAATACAACAATATATGGAGTCAGGTTCTTAAACTTGCCTAGGTGTCCCGAGGTGGAAGATGCTCTAGAGTTTTCCCGAAAATCTAAAATCAAGAACATTATCGTCCTGTTAGATTCTAATCGCATTTATCGTCACTCTGGTAAATACGCAACACTTACTATCCATTTACATGACTCGATTTACTCTCCTCATTTCCATAAGTATGAGTACTTTTTAAATTCATTTCTCTTTCATAATCCTTTATGTCCATTAATCTCTTTTACATTTTGTCACTCGGCTCCATTCGCGATTGTTAAGGATTTCTACTCGCGCAGTCTCGGTTCCGAAATTTTTATAAAATTGAAAAATCTAGTTTATTACTTGAAAATTTTATTACAGTTAATAAATTCCATTCCTTACTCTCTTTAAAAATTTCATGATTGTTGAATACTTTTAGGTCGATCATTTATATTTCCAAAGTTCATAATTCGTAGAAGTTTTTATCGCGTAAATCGTTTTCACTAAAACGGGCCTAACTTTTGAACCGTAAATCGAAATCAAGAGATTCAAGCGCCTAAAAGATCCTTACAACAAGATCTATCATTTTGAAGTCTACTTTTCAAGAAATCATAGTTTATAGATTATGTACATCTGCAGAAAACTCAAGGTTACTATTCGCTCATTTTAACGACATTACGCTCACGACTTGGGTTTCATTATTGCTCTAAATAATTATTCAACAACCAAAAATCAGTATACCATCATTTTAACACTTACTCCTCTCAAGAACATCAAGTTCTCGAGGCCACAACATCAACCTTAACAACTAACAAACTAATCATCAAGAAAACAACAAAGAACCATAAAACTAGGTTTACAATTAAGATCCATGGTTTTCTTGAAACTTAAACCTTAAACAAAGTTTGGGTAAGGATTTATACCATTCTTGATGGATTAATCTTGGGGAGGCTTTGGTGTGCTTAAGGTTCCTAAATCCTGCCATGAAAATCAAGAAATCAAGAAGTGTTACTATTTAGCACTATTCATCATCACTTTCATGAAATTATTTACCCATATAAACCTTAATGAAATGCTTTCAAAAATTTATCTTACCTTAGGTTTATATATAGGAAGCTTAGGAATTAATTGGAGAATTTATCCATGGCTAGAAGTTGGGTTTTAAAATTTGATTTCCTCCTCTTTTTTTTAAGGTCGAATGGAAGCTTTAGGTGACAGAAGGAAGAAATTTTTGTTGCTTGCCTTAGTTTCTTCTTGAAATGGTGATGCAATCTTTAATATATAATCCTAGGATATGCAAATCTATCCATATCTTGCTAGCTTGGACAATATTTTCAAATCTAGGATGCTATCTAAGTACTCCATTTACTATTCAAGTTACTATTAGGTTAACTAGGTAACTATGCATTTTAGATCAGTTACTATTTGGATTCTAATATTTGGTTACAGTATTACTAGTTATTTTGCATGGTTTTCATGGCTTGATACGTTTTATTTATTCGCTTAAGTATTCACTTAGCCGCTTATTCGTTTTTGTAATAAATCTTCGTAAGCGATTCACAGGGTAAATCCTTTCTTATACGTCCTTTACCGTTTGAAGCCTTGTACTTGGGTCTTAATTTCTAGGATTTTAGATTCGTAATTTTATTATGATTCTCGTGTTCCTCGATTGTTTGTAGATACGATCGTTTTACAAAGTTCATTTTCTTCAAAAACTAATGGCGTTTACATAAACTCATTTGGTAAGTATAATCATGATATTGACTCGGAAACTAAATTTTTCATGCATAAAATTGTGTGGACTAAATAGTGTTCCCCCATTTTCAGGGTTACTATTCATCAAACATTTTACAAAGTCTCATTTCTGCCACAAAACTCTGATTAGTTTGATAACCTTGTTTCGAAGCACTTGTTCCTTTTCGATCTATAATCATTACTGGTTGCTCCACATAGGTTACGTTTGGTTGCATGTCTATGTGCTTGTATTCCACTATGTGCCTGGCTTCCGGATTATACTTAACATTGACACGTGTAACACATTATGAACTTGTTGCAGGTTCGGGAGTATGGCTAGTTCATAGGCTAACTTCCCAATACGTCTCAAAATCTCGAACGGTCCAACGTATCTTAGGTCTAGCTTTCCTTTCTTTCCGAACCTAATCAATCCTTTCCAAGAGAAAACCTTTAACAACACTAGATTCCCTACTTCATACTCCTTGCCCTTCAAGGCCAAACCGGCGTACTTTTCCTGTTGATCTTGGGTGGCTACCAGCCGTCCTCAGGTTGAATTTATTATGTCCTTGGTTCTTTGGACCACTTTTGGCCCGAGCATCTTGTGCTCTCCAACTTCATCCCGCTACAAGGGAGATCTTCATCTTTTTCCATAAAGGGCCTCGTAAGGCAGCATTCCAATACTGACATTAAATCTATTGTTGTAAGCAAACTCCTCCAGTGATACATGATTATTCTAACTTCCTTTGAAGGTTATTGCACATATTTCGACATATCTTCTAGCACTATAGCTTTTGCTTCTCAATACCCAGTCTTTTCCACCCGTAATCGTTACTATTTTATGTACATAATGTTATTCGGGCTATACATTTACTCGTTAAATTTCTATAACTTTTTATTAATTGCGTCGACCTTAGTATCACAAAGGCGTTTCGATTTGGAGACAACCGCACTTATACTACTCATTTCCTAACCGCTTCTATCTTTTAAAGCTTGATCAATCATATAGAAGTAAAAGAATTTATTGAGAGATCACTATGACCAATGAACTGAAAGAGATGTGTCCTAAGTCCAATCATGTATGATGATTTAGGAATAACTTTTATGTAATCTGTTTTGATTTCATTGATATTAATAAAAGACTTGTTTTGGTTTTATTGCGCGCTTTATCTATTTAAGTGTTTAAATAAGATATACCATAGTTTAGAGTAAAGCTTTTTATGGATTATGATGAGATCATAATAATGAGACCTAAAAGATGATAACTCTAAACTTAAATATTTCCTGGTCGTAGGATTACTAACTGGTAATTAGTAATCCGCAAAGATCGGTACGTACTATGCTTGCTTCATTATGAAGGATGTCTGTTCTCATAAACATTTGTGTGGTGACACTATAGCTAGTATGTAGGTGCTTATTATAGAATAAGTTCACTGAACATGACTCACACAGCTGAACAACTGATGGATTTCACTCACGTGACAGCAGTTGTTCACATAGTGATATTTGTACAAGTATCCTTAGACTTGAGGTCATCATAGCCATCTTGTGTACACTGAACTATGCTTTGGTTTAGTTCTTAGTCTCCAGGGACAATTATAAGGGCTCTACTGGGTATAGGAATTTGTACATGAAGATAGTGTATGATCAATAAAGGATCTACCCCTTCCAGTGAAGGAATATAATGTTCAATGATGATCCACTTATGCTAGTTCAGGAATCTCTGGCCAGAGTGAATGAAATTAGAAAGGAGTTTCTAATTTACATTAAATAGAACTAAGCATAGTGAATGGGAAAGCAAATGATTAAATAAGATAGGCTTGACACAAGTTCCATGCCTTGTATTTAATCGAGACATTACAGGGTAGAAGGAATTGATTGTACGGTAACTACTCGCTGAATAGGTTCTTGGTATTCTAAGCAGTGAATTCGTATTATCCGGATAGACGCGATATGCTGAGAAGTATCCCTCACGATGTAGAATAAATATGATTAATTTATTAATTAATCATATTTAATGAATTAGAGAATTTATATAAATAATGATAAAATAGTTTTATTATTATTTATTTCTACTACCGGCTTAATATTGAACCTACAGGGTCACACCATAAAAGAGAATGATTTAATGGTGGAGGAATTAATTAATAATGGCTGTTAATTATTTATTTATGAAATAAATAATTAATTAGCAGATTTAATAATTGATTAAATGAGATTGAATTAATTCTTAATATTATTAATTAAGAATTTAATTTTGGAAATTAAATCAAGTGAGAGAATTATTTTTCTAAAGTGTTTAGAAAAGGGATTAATGATTAAAAAGTATTTTAATTATTAGTTAATTGGTTAATAAGAATAATCAATTAAATGGTTAATAATAATAATATTTTATGAAAAAATTTCAGCTGAAAATTTTGCCTATAATTATACTATTATAAACCCTATTTGCCTTAACCAAAATAAAAATCCTAATTCTAAAGTAGAAAAGAGAGGGAGGCAACTAATTCTCTCAACTTCTTCCTCCCTCCATTATTTTGATCTCTTGGTGGATACCGGTGGAGTGCTTCACACTTGAGGAGCAGCTGCTAGGGATTTCCGTTCATCATTCTTGGATCGCTATTAAAGACCTCCATCTTTCCATTAACGTAAAGCTTCTTAAGGTAAACATACTGAACTACGAATTAAATATTATTTTTCGCATGGATCCTGCGGAGGGTTTCGTTTTTTTTTTAAGATTTAAATTTACGTTTTCGTTGCATTTATGTGCTAAAAACCCTAAAATGGCATCAAAGCTACTTGCGAAAAGTTTTTAATTCGTTTATGTGTTTAACTGTTTTCGATATATGAGCATGTACATGATTCGCCATGATTTGATGTTGATATAATATGCTTATATATGTATGGTTTTGAATATATGATATTCATGTGAGTTGTATAATCATAAGATGATTATGTAATCTGTATATATACTGATATATACATGATTTATGTTTGTTCTAATTATGAGAATCATATTAGATACGGATTCTAAATTGACTGCTACAGATTTGCTGAAATCTGGGTCTGGTGTCCAATTTACGCAAACAAATACCCTATTCCATAGGTAAACGAGCGTCTGAACAAAACTGATAGCCAAACCTATCAACGACTCGTCTGTAAGGCGTTTCACGTCGTTTACTACCCGTAAACAGTGATTCTTGTTTTTCTGATTTGATTCTGATTTTTCTGATTTTTGTCATTTTTTTTAGATTAGATCATGGATAATATGATATGTTAAGATCAGATTATATGTTTTAACATGCTTTTATGTGTTGTATGAGCATGGTGGATGGTTATGGCCTTTCGATCTTAGTGTAATGGTTTTGGTTTTAAATATGACTTGCATGTCGTCAATCTTTGTAAGCATAAATCTCGAATGTAACTCGAGTTATTCTTGTAAGTTCATTAGATTAGTTTTGTTAGTCCCTTAACAATATAGCAAGAATTACAGAAGGGGGGTTGAATGGAATTTTTTAACCTTTTTCTTGAAAAAAAAAGTTCAACTCGATTATGGATATATTTGTTTTGATTAGCACAATGCTGAATGTAAACTTGAATGAATCAAAGCATAAGTAATTAAAAACAAGAGTCTTTAAAAACTTTCTTGTGGATTTAAACAATTCTACCAGAGATATATTTAATATATCGAGAGGACTCTGTGTGCAGAAATGCTCACAGCTGCTTACAAAATAGAACTGCTAAAAATACAGGAAATGTTAAAGATAGTGCTTACAAAGATTTCTCTGTTGTTGTTTCTTAGCTATCTCAGTTATATTTTCTATTTGCTACTCTCTTGGTTTATATATTACCAAGATTACAAAGTCAAAAGAACTGAACAAATATAAAATCTAACAGTCTTGATCTTTGCTGCTTTTTGTCCTCTATTACCCAGTTAATGGGCTTCCACAGTGTACTTGTATCCAACTCAACGGCTGTGTGTCAGCTTTCACTGTTCAACTGATGTTTGAATCTTGATATGATCATCCGTCGACTTTCAGATCATCCGTCGATGACTTAATTGATTATCTGTCGATGACTTAATTGATCATCTGTCGACTGCTATGTTAAACATCCGTTGATAGTCATTTGATCATCCGTCGAAGCTTTGTTAATCATCCGTTGGTAGCTATTTTGGCACTTGACGTCATTTCACTTATACAGAATTACAAGACATTGCTTATGTACAGTTAATCAATCTATTTTGCATATCTAGTTAAAGTCAACATGACTTATATGCTACTACAGATTCTATACAAAGGTGCATACAACACTGTCCTACAAACTTATTATTACATAAGCTACTCACTCGATAGATAATAAGTTAATCATCCGTCGGGACTATGATGAGTTATCCGTCGGGACTAAAACTCTTATCCGTCGAGTGCTACATAATTTCACTAAGTAAAATCTACTTAGACATTTTGTTTAAGTGATCATTAAGTACACAACATATTCACAACAATCTCCCCCATTTTATGTCTACTGGAATTTTAGCCATAAATTAAGAGACACTTGATGATCATAAAACATCCTAAACATATATCTTTAAGGATAAATAGATAAAACTGAAAGTGCTTCAATTTAAACAAAATGTACAAGGTTTGGCTCACAGTCAGTTCAAGATGCTCCTCTAGTCTGAGCAGATTTTTCTAGTTTCTCGAAGGTCTGGATCTTCTTCCAAGCTTTCTGTTGTTTTCTTCAATTTGATTCTGGAGCTGTCTGTGGAATTCTAATTCATCAGATTCTGAGAGATCTAATATTTCTTGCATTTCCAAGAGAGTCTCATTGCTAGAGATACTCAATTGGTCTTCTAATCTGAAGAATCTTCTCACACCCTTGTCATCCATGAATTCCATCAGCCAGTAGGGCCTTAGATGCACTCTTCTCCCTGTGTATGGGATGATAAGAGTTTTGGGTAGTGCATCTTTGGCTCTAACACTCCTTAGCTCTTCAATCTTCTTCAATACTAATCTTCTTGCAGTTACATTGAACCCAAAGTTTTTCTTGAAGGATGAATAGACTTTGATCAACACAGCTTGGCTTTCTTGAAGTATCCTGTGAAGAGGCCACTGAATCTCCCTTCCCCCTTTGTACTTAAACACCAACCTTTCAGATAGGTTTCTGTATGCATCAATTGCCCTTACCTCATCCAGCTCCTCCAGATAAAGGTTTAGATCTGAGAATTCTTTGATGTCACACAAGTACAAGTAGTCTCCCCTGTTGACCTTGGGTTGAGCTTTGACTACTGACTTGGATTTGAGAGGTGACAACTTCACTTTCTTGACTGCCCTTGATTTTGTCCTTCTTGGCTTAGTAAGAATTGGCAAGTTGAAGTCAGGAATTGGTAATTTATCCCACTCTATTGGCTCATCCTTTGGCATAATAGGCTCTCCATGTATGTTCCTGTAGGGGTCCACCACCCTTATGTCTTCAAACACCACAGAGGGCTTTGATGCTTGAGTTTCAGCTTGAGTGGATTCCTTTGGAAATTGATCTTCCAATTCCTTGTCAACAACATCGAACTTTCTTTTTGTTCTTTTAGCCAGTTCTTTCTTTCTTGGGGATTTCTTCTGTTCTTCAATCTTCTTCTCTGATTCAGTAGCTTGAGATGGTTGAGAGGGAATTTGTTGAGAAGAATTCACAGCCTGTAGCTTGGCCAAGATAGCAAATTGTTCTTTCTTTTGTTTAGACTTCTTTGCATCTAGAGTAGCTTGCCTCTTTTCCTGCTTCAATCTGGCTTTTTCTTCTTCCTTTGCATGAGCAAATTGTGGATGTCCAGCTACCACACAAATTTTCTTCCCATTTCTGAATATCTTTGCAATTCTCTTTCTTGAGGTTGAATCAGCTGGATCTTTGTAGAGGAGAATAGATCTTGACAGAAGCTTCTTTTCATCAAGCTTGGATGTCTCATACACAGAATCCATAGGGTTCTTCAAAGATAACTTTGGATAGTTTGCCCTTGGTTTAAGAATTATCTCAGCCTTTGTAGTCTTCATGCAGGAAGATTGTCCTTTCTCCAGATAGTTCATGCTCATCTCATTCACATTGATTGGCTTGACATGAGAGTAATGGATGGCTGACTGATCTGGTTCCTTGACTAATTGAAACTTTTTTTGTATTTCCTCATCAATCTTTTTCCAGTTGATCAGAGTCAACTCTCCTTTATCAGCATCTTTAAAATTTGCTGCTACTGCATTTATAAGATCTATACCATCTGCAACTGGTGGCTTGGAGATAGTAATTGAAGGTACAATTACTTTGCTTATTTGAACTAAAAGTTTCTCCCGCTCAGTTGGTCCTTTCCCCCCTTACTTGATTCTCTCTCCCCCTTTTTGTTATCATCAAGTGGCGGAGTTAGGCCTTGTGCTTTAGCCAGTTGCATAAGAAGATTTGTCTAAGTCTGTTGATTTTGAAGAAGTAGAGCCACTGAATTCTCAATAACCTGAACTCTGTTCTCCAGCTTGGCTATCTTCTTGTCAGAATCTGATTCTCTCATTAATCTTAGTAATAGATCATGCATGGTACCATATGGCATTATTGAATCCAGCTTCTCAGAGTTGTATGTCTTTAAGTCAGCTATATCCTTTTTCAATTCATCCACACTGAGATTCTGTCTTGAGTGTTGGATCTTCATTAAATGTAAAGAGTCTAGGTGAGCTTGAAGAACAGCCTTGGTACCAGCATCTGAAGCTTCCTAAAGGGCCTGCTGAATAGCTATCACTTGTTTTACCAAAGACACCTCAAATTGCCCTGGTGTAAATTCCTTTGCCCATGCCCATTCAGTTAAACTGAAAGCAGAACTTGGGCCTTCAGCTCCCCCTAAGTTCATGCTTCCATCCAAAGAACCAGAGTCATCATCATCAGAATTTACTCCAAATTCTTCAGATGGCTCTCCAGCTTGAGAAGGCATTATGTTCACAACAGCTTTATCTCTTTGAAGAGATTCTGTGGTGTGCACTAGATTCAAAGTCTGCTCTGCCTCCACATTGCCCTGAGCAGCCAACAGTTGATAGGTGGAAACAGGGTGAGTAAAAGTGTCAGCATCCAAGGAAATGTTATCAATTACAGCTTTGTAATGTTGCTGAAATTGTCTTTCCTTTTCAGTATCATCCACAATCATTGACTCACTAGCAATAGCTGGTTCCATCCTTATTTCTCCAGTACCTGCCTTTCTCTCATATTCTCTCTTTTGTTGCATTAGGGTCTCACCCTAGCTCCCCACCCTCACACCCTCACCTTCACCTACTAAGGTGGGACTCCTCTCACTCACTTTTGCCAATCCTGAATGAATGGATTGCTGAGATTCACTCTTTTCCTCTCCTTTTGCCTAGGAGCAACCCAGCCTCTCACTCAATGCACTCTCCTCTCTCAGTCCTAAGAGTGATTGTATTACCACCAAATCTTCTGCACTTAAAATTATTGAAGTTTGAAGTTGTGCAGAGACACTCGACGGATAAGTGATATCCGTCAGGTGAGTGGTAAAGCTATCCGACGGATAACTGCTGTTAAGCTTATCCGTTGGGATACAATCACTACTCGACGGATGAGCAATATCCATCGAGAGAGTAGAAATGAATGAGGTGGGAAGAGAAACTATTGTTGCCTCTGTGTTGATTGAAGTTATTTGAGGCACAGATGTCACAATAGAATCAGAAAGAATTGGCAAGTGAGCCAACAAATCATCTAAAAGATGATGCTCACTTGCACTAGATTTTGGCTTCCCCAACAGAGTTAAAGAAGGGGAATCAGGAATTGAAGTGTTTATCATGTCCACTTCCAGTGAGTTAGTTGGTGAGTATTGTGTTTCTGTGGCTTCTATTATGAGAGATTTTGGCTGTGACTCCACATTTATTGGAGCCACATCAATCTGAATTTGAGAAGGTGCAGGGACTGTGTCTTTAGCACCAGTTTACACTAAGTATGTGCCCTGTGCATCCCCAGTTGTTTTGGATTTCTTCTTTCTAGTGTAAGTTTGGTGTGAGCTTGTGTCCCTAACCCTCTTGGCCTGTGCTCTTGGATGAGAGCTTTGTTCAATAGCCACATCCTTTTGGGAGGATGCAGCTAGAAGTGAGCTTTTATCCTTTTTAAGCACTACAGTTTGTTGGGAAACTGCAGTGTGGCTAGGCTGGGATTCACTCAACTCTCCAACCTTATCCTTGGGGTTTCTTTGATGTTCACCCCTTCCCTCACCTATCTTACCCTCCTTCACACTCCCCTCTTTGACTTTGGTAGATTTTTGAACTGGTATCTTTCGAGAGATACCAGAGGGGGTTTGCTTTGATTTGGATTTAGAAATTGCAGTTGTTTTGGCAGCTTTGGTAGGCAACTATTTGGTCATTGTCACAGTTGCCATAGCTATGCCTGAAGTCAAAGAAATAGAAGAGATTGGAATAGTTGAGGGTCTGGATGAACTTACCTCACTTACCTGAGGTGTCAGCATTACAGGAAAATAGAACATTTGCACATCCTTGTGATGGTTGGCTCTGTTCAAGTCTGCAATGATTCTTCTCTCTTGAACCCAACAAGCTAATTTGTTGTTTGGGTTCTCAAGTTCAATCTCTTAACAAAGATGGTTAGCTAAAAGCATAAAAAATCTAGCATAGTAAATATTCTTTCCTCTTTTGGCTAAGTCACCTAGTTTAAAACCTAACTCATACACAACAAGGTCACTGAAATTGTAATATTTGTCTGTAAGTAGCATGTATAGCATGTTAAGCATGGAAATGTTCACAGAATCAAAATTACTGATTTTTCCAGAAAAGACTTTAGTTACTACATCACACAAGTAACTCAATTCCTTCCTAAGACCAAGTCTTCTAATTTTACTTAGTTTTGCAGTAGGAAGTGCATAATGAATGAAATTGAGCATATTGATAATATCAGTGTCAGTGTGTGGTGTAGTTACATTATCATCAGGAATCTTGAAACATGCTTTTATTACATCACTATTGATACAGAAATCATTACCTTTGATGGTCAGAGTGATTGTTTTGTCAGTAGAGTTGTAGATTGCTATTGTCCACATCTCCTCAACAACTTCACAATAAATTGTGGGTGATTCCAGCATTGCAAAACTTAACTTGCAGTTTTTCACGAAGTCCATCATCTTATGATAGTCTTCAGATTGCTGAATCCCCTTATTGACCAAAGCAGTGAAGTTGTTCTTCTCATAGATGAACCCAGTCTGTGACATGATCTTTACTACGGGTGCCATTGTTAGAGAAGAAAAGCTTGAAGAGAAAGAGGATTTTTGCTTGAGAGACAATGAAATAACACAGTTGAATTTGAGAGTGATAAAAGAAAATGATTAGAATGAAATAAGCTTTTATACTTTACTCAAAATCAACGGATAAAAATAATAAAGAGAAGTAAATTACCCAAAAAAAATTGCCTAAAATAGCCGTTTTAAAATAAACTGTAAAAATTCTACCCATTATCCGTCGTGTAATGCTTACAAACTGTAAGTATACTCGATGGAGAATGTTCAGGGAATTAACGGTTAAGATTTAGACACTTCGACGGATGACGATAAGCTGTTATCCGTCGAGCTTTAAATACTCCAGAAAAGTAATTAATTTTTATTTACAATTTGTATATCGACGGATGACTCAACTCGATGGATAATGGTCATCCGTTGAGATGCAAATTTTGACTCAGCCAAAATTTTCATCCAAGACTAAAAATTAGTTAAATTTCTGGCTACTTTTCAACTTACAAGATAATTCAGATAAATTCAAGAGTAATTAAGCATACCTAACTCACTTACCAACCTAGAAAAGGTGGATTCATCCAGTGGCTTGGTAAAAATATCTACAAGTTGCTTCTCACTTGGAACAAAATGTAACTCTACAGTACCATTTATTACATGTTCCCTTATGAAATGGTACTTGATGTTTATATGCTTTGTCCTTGAATGTTGCACTGGATTTTTAGTGATGGCAATTGCACTTGTGTTGTCACAGAAAATAGGAATCCTTTCAACTTGCAAACCATAGTCTAGCAATTGATTTTTCATCCATAAAATCTGTGCACAACAACTGCCAGCAGCAATATATTTAGCTTCAGCTGTAGAAGTAGAAACCGAATTTTGCTTTTTACTGAACCAGGACACAAGCTTGTCTCCTAAAAATTGACAGGTTCCTGTTGTGCTTTTTCTATTAATTCTGCAACCTGCATAATCTGCATCTGAATAACCAGTTAGATCAAAACCAGAATCTCTAGGATACCAAACGCCAAGGTTTGGTGTTCCTTTGAGATATCTGAAAATTCTCTTAATAGCTATCAAATGAGACTCTCTAGGATCAGCCTGAAATCTAGCACATAAACATGTAGCAAACATTATATCTGGCCTACTAGCTGTTAAGTATAGAAGTGAGCCAACCATGCCTCTATAACTTGAAATATCCACAGACTTTTCAGTAGTGTTTAGTTCAAGCTTCATTGCAGTGGCCATGGGAGTTTTTGCAGATGTGCAATCCATTAGATCAAACTTCTTTAAAAGATCAAAAATATATTTAGTTTGACTAATGAATATTCCATCACTAACTTGCTTAACTTGTAAACCAAGAAAGTAAGTTAGTTCTCCCATCATACTCATTTCATACTTGCTTTGCATCAGTTTGGCAAACTTTTTACAAAGTTTCTCATCTGTAGAGCCAAAAATAATATCATCTACATAAATTTGAACAAGTATGCTAGAGCCATTCACATTTCTGAAAAATAAAGTTTTATCTACAATACCTCTTGTGAAGTGATTTTCCAAAAGGAACTTTGATAAAGTGTCATACCAGGCTCTAGGTGCTTGCTTCAGTCCATAAAGTGCTTTCAGTAGATAATAGACGTACTCTGGGAAATTTGGATCTTCAAAGCTAGGAGGTTGACTTACATACACTTCTTCCTCCAAATCTCCATTCAGAAAGGCACTTTTGACATCCATTTGATAGACCTTGAAATTGGCATGGGCTGCATAGGCTAAGAAGATTCTGATGGCTTCAAGTCTTGCAACAGGAGCAAATGTTTCATCAAAATCTATTCCTTCTTGCTGACAATAGCCTTTAGCAACCAATCTTGCTTTGTTCCTTACTACTATGCCATTTTCATCCATCTTGTTTCTGAATACCCATTTGGTGTCTATTGGATTCTTTCCTGTAGGCTTGGGTACCAGCTTTCATACTTTATTCCTTTGAAATTGGTTTAGCTCCTCCTGCATAGCTAAAATCCAATCAGGATCTAACAAGGCTTCTTCTACCTTCTTTGGTTCTTCCTTAGACAGGAAGCTGCTGTATAGACATTCTTCTTGAGTTGCTCTCCTAGTTTGAACTCTGGAAGAAACATCACCAATAATCAGTTCAAATGGGTGATCTTTTGTCCATTTTCTTGGTTGAGGTAGATTAGCCCTAGATGAAGAGACTTCAATGTTGTCTTGATGTGTGATTGAGTTTTGATTGCTAGAAACTCCCCCTGAGTTTGTGGATCTTTGATTTGAGATTGGGGTGCTTTCTATGGGTGATCTGCCTTGACTTCCTGCTCCTTTTAATAACCCGACGGATGGTGAATTTTGAGTACCGACGGATGAGGCAGGTTGTCTTTCGACGGATAATACAGATTGCCTTCCGATGGATGAAGCGTTATGTATCTCGACGGATGTTGAGTTTTGTGCTTCATTTGTAGTAGATTTGTCTGCATTATCCTTAGAAACTGTTTCTTGATCACTCTCATCATCACTTTCATCACTGACCATCTCAACATTGTAGAATTTGAGGCTCTCATGGTAATCTCCATCTTTTAGTCCTTCAATCTTTTTATCATTAAACACAACATGTATAGATTCAACAACAATGTTGGTTCTTAGATTGTAGACTCTATATGCTTTACCAACGGCATATCCAACAAAAATTCCTTCATCTGCTTTAGCATCAAACTTCCCATTTTGATCAGTTTGATTTCTCAGAATATAGCATTTACAGCCAAAGACATGAAGAAAGTTCAGAGTTGGCTTCTTGTTCTTGAACAATTGATAAGGTGTCATGCATCTTGCTTGATTAATCAGAGAGATGTTCTAAGTGTAGCATACAGTGTTTACAGCTTCAGCCCAGAAGTATGTTGGTAGTTTTGATTCTTCAAGTATTGTCCTTGCAGCTTCAATAAGAGATCTATTCTTTCTTTCCACTACTCCATTCTGTTGTGGAGTCCTTGCTGCTGAAAACTCATGCAAGATTCCATTTTCCTCACAAAATGCTCTCATGACATAGTTCTTGAACTCGGTTCCATTATCACTCCTGATTCTTCTAACTTTGAAATCAGGATGATTATTAACTTGCCTTATGTGATCGATGATGATTTCACTAGCCTCATCTTTGGACTTTAGGAAATAGGTCCAAGAGAACTTTGAGAAATCATCTACAATTACTAGGAAAAATCTTTTCTTTGAGATTGACAATATATTGACTGGTCCAAACAAATCCATGTGAAGCAGTTGTAGAGGCTCTTCAATTGCTGAATCAAGTTTCTTCCTGAATGATGCTTTAATCTGCTTCCCTTTTTGGCAGGCATCACACAGTCCATCCTTTGTAAACTCCACCATAGGAATGCCTCTAACTAGCTCTTTCTTTACCAGCTCATTCATGGTCTTGAAGTTCAAATGAGATAGTTTCTTGTGCCATAGCCAACTTTCATCTTGACTTGCTTTACTGAGAAGACAAGTTACAGATTCTGCTTTAGTTGAGTTGAAGTCAGCTAGATACACATTTCCTCTTCTCACACTAGTGAGAACCACTTTGTTGTTTTGATTATTAATCACAACATAGGTTTCTTTGTTGAAGGTTACTGAGTTGCCTTTATCACAAAGCTGGCTGATACTCAACAGATTGTGTTTGAGACCATCCACTAAGGCAACCTCTTCAATGATGACATTGTCCTTTGAAATCAAGCCATATCCCACAGTATAACCTTTGCTGTCATCTCCAAAAGTGATACTTGGGTCAGCTCTCTATTCAAACTCTGTGAGCAGGGTAGAATCACCAGTCATGTGTCTTGAACAACCACTATCCAAGTACCAAAGATTCCTTCTGTTTCCCTACACACATCAAAATTAAATCAAGTTGATTTTGGTACCCAAGTTTCCTTGGGTCCTGCCTTGTTAGCTCTCTTCTTCTGTTTCTTAGGTCTTAACTCATTTGACTTAGGAATTTCAGATTCTTCCTTAGTCATTTGGGTTGGGCCTTTGAAACCACTAGATGCAACAGAATTATCATGCATGTTATGGCTAACAGGAAATGGCATGCTTGGTGCAAACATGTTATTCCAGTAAGGCATGCTAAATGGCATTTGAGGCATATTGTATGCAGCATAATATGAATTAGGTGCAAATGGCATATTAGCAGACTGTGCATTCATGTTCTGTGTAGGCATAACATTAACAGGCATGGGAGGCATGGCATTCATGTTAGAGAATTGAGGCTGAACAGACATGGGAGTAGGCATGGCAGATTTGCAATTAACAGACAAATGATTTACACTACCACATTTGACACAGATTTTTCTTGGAGCATATTTGTCAGGTGTGTAGTTATTATGTTTGTTAATCCCTACTTTACCATTCCTATTGTTTTTCCTTTTAGTCTCTGTTTTTACCTCTATCTTCTGAAGTCTGTCACTTAACTGTTTAACAGTCATGTGACCAACATTAGCCTTCTTCCCTTTCTTGGCTTGACTTCACTCTCCTGAAACAAAGTTCTTGGAAACAGACCCATACTTTTCATTTAGCTTGGTTAATTTGGCTTTGCTAATGGGTTTGCTCACAGCCGACGGATGAGGATTTTTATCATTCAACGGATAACCCTTTTTGTTATCCGACGGATAGTTCTCCTCATCCGTCGAGTCTACATCTGTCAGTAATCCATCTACCAAAATAGGTTCTAGTTTCTCCTTATTCTTTTTCCAGGCTTCATCACAAAAAGACTCAATTCCTTGAACCTTAGTGATTTGAGCATGAACATCTCTGGATGTTTTCCATGCTTTAATCACCTCCTGTTCACGATCGAGCTGCTTCTTTAAAATTTCTTCCTTTTTCAAGGACTCAGTTAATTCCTCCTTGGCAATTCTACACTCAATTTTTAGTTTCTCAAACTCAACAAACTGAGACTCAAGCACATTATTCCTCTCACTCAAAAAAAAGTTGTTTTCTTTGATTTTAGCATTTTCTTTAGTGAGGGACTTAAGTGTAACACACAAATGATACAATTCTGTAGACATGTCATTTATTGCATCATTACACTCAGCTTTAGATAAATGTGCAAGGTCTGTATTGATTACCTGATTGCTTGAGGAACTTGTCTCTGTTTCATCAGACTTGGCCATAAGGGCTAGATTGACATAGCTGACATCCTCATCTTCATCCAAACCATCAGCTGCCCAGTCATTCTCTTGTGTAATAAAAGCCATTTCCTTCTGTTTGAGTAGATCAAAGTATTTTTTCTTATAATCCACATACTCAAATCTTTTCTTACTGGAATCTGACTTTCTATTCTCATTTGCAAAATGCCCTGCCAAGCCACATTTGAAAGACTTGAATTTTAATTTATCCACCATGTTTCTATTTGGCTTGGCAGCTCCAAAGTTCTTCTTGAACTTGAGCTTGGCAAATCTTCTTGAAAGGAATGCTAGGTGCTCATCAATGTCCACCATGTCATCTTGACTCAATGAATCTTCACTTTCTGCAGCTAGCCCTTTACCCTTGCTTTCACAGGCCTTTGAAGTTGATTCCACAACTTCCATCTTCACTTCATTCTCCTTTTCCAGTTCAGCCACTAGTGCAATGGATCCTCCTTTCTTCTTTCCTCTCTCCATTCTTTCATCCTGCTCTATCTCAAGCTCATAGGTCTTCAGAATGCCATACAGTCTCTCCAAAGTAAACTCCTTATAATCTTGTGAGTTTCTCAATGAGACTGTCATTGGTTTCCATTCCTTTGGAAGAGATCTGAGAAATTTCAGATTGGAGTCTTTAGTCTGATAGACTCTTCCATGCAATTGAAGAGCATTTAGTAGCTTTTGGAATCTACTAAAAATGTTAATGAGTGACTCACTTTCTTCATTGTGAAAATGCTCATATTGCTGAATCAGGAGCTGCATTTTATTTTCTCTTACTTGCTCAGTACCATCACAGATTGTCTGTATTGTGTCCCAAACTTCCTTGGCAGTCTTGCAGTTGATGATGTTATCAAACATGTCTGCATCAACACCATTGAACAGAATGTTCATGGCCTTTTTATCTTTCCTGACTTGTTCAATATCAGGATCAGACCATTCATGCCTTGGCTTTGGAACTGATGGTTCATTTCCTGTTGCAGCTCTCATAATAACATGAGGGCCTCTTTCTATGCAGTCCACATAGGCCTCATCTTGAGAAAGCATATGAAGATGCATCTTTACCTTCCAATGATGGTAATTATCTTTATCAAGAAAAGGAATCTTGACTCCAACACCTTTCTTGTTCATCTTGCTGAATTATTTTGATCTTTAAACTTTTTGTAGATTAAGAGCTTGCTCTGATACCAATTGTTAGTCCCTTAACAATATAGCAAGAATTACAGAAGGGGGGTTGAATGGAATTCTTGAACCTTTTTCTTGAAAAAAAAGTTTAACTCGATTATGGATATATTTGTTTTGATTAGCACAATGCGGAATGTAAACTTGAATGAATCAAAGCACAAGTAATTAAAAACAAGAGTCTTTAAAAACTTTCTGGTGGATTTAAATAATTCCACCAGAGATATATTTAATATATCGAGAGGACTCTGTGTGCAGAAATGCTCACAGCTGCTTACAAAATAGAACTGCTAAAAACACAGGAAATGCTAAAGATAGTGCTTACAAAGATTTCTCTGTTGTTGTTTCTTAGCTATCTCAGTTATATTTTCTATTTGCTACTCTCTTAGTTTATATATTACCAAGATTACAAAGTCAAAAGAACTGAACAAATATAAAATCTAACAGTCTTGATCTTTGCTGCTTTTTGTCCTCTATTACCCAGTTAATGGGCTTCCACAGTGTACTTGTATCCAACTCAATGGCTGTGTGTCAGCTTTCACTGTTCAACTGATGTTTGAATCTTGATATGATCATCCGTCGACTTTCAGATCATCCGTCGATGACTTAATTGATTATCCGTCGATGACTTAATTGATCATCCGTCGACTGCTATGTTAAACATCCGTTGATAGTCATTTGATCATCCGTCGAAGCTTTGTTAATCATCCGTTGGTAGCTATTTTGGCACTTGACTTCATTTCACTTATACAGAATTACAAGACATTGCTTATGTACAGTTAATCAACCTATTCTGCATATCTAGTTAAAGTCAACATGACTTATATGCTACTACAGATTCTATACAAAGGTGCATACAACACTGTGCTACAAACTTATTATTACATAAGCTACTCACTCGATGGATAATAAGTTAATCATCCGTCGGGACTATAATGAGTTATCCGTCGGGACTAAAACTCTTATCCGTCGAGTGCTACATAATTTCACTAAGTAAAATCTACTTAGACATTTTGTTTAAGTGATCATTAAGTACACAACATATTCACAACAAGTTTTACTTTCAATCTATGTAATATAATTGAAGACTCAAGAAGGCTATCCAATGGAGGTGATACAAAGAAGGAGACGAGGCATACAAGAAGTCTAAACAAAGAAGAAGACTTATATAATAAGTAGTTGTATTTATTTCCATCACCATATTAGATTGACCTTGATCTTTATCATGAGCTTGATAAAGATCACATAGGATGGGGCCATAACCTAACACATTTACTTTATTGCACTTTACATTTACTTACTTATTTAATTTTATATATGAGATATATGCCTATGTTTACCATGCGATGATAGAATTAGGTGAACTTAAATCAATATAAGGCGTGCTCTAGAAAATCTAGAATAGGAATCGTTTCTTGCCTTAACAATAATATTATGAATACAATTATGAGATTCTTGTGTTTATGAAACACGTAATTAAATATGAATTTTCAATATTGAGAGAAAGGATGATTCTGTCAAAAGCAGATTTCTATCTGTAAGAAAGAGGTATTAAGTGACACCTCTTGACAATGCTCCCCCCGATCTGGGAATCATCTGATTATCGATTATTGATTTGAAATATTTAATTTAAAAGGAAGAATCTCTTTATAATATGATTATGATTGTAACATAATATAATCCCTCTAAAATTAAATAATATCAAGTAGTAATTGGCCAATGACACAACGGGCTTGTGTCGGTCATAGCCTTCCAACATGGTAGAAAGTGGTTCATATTTTTAAATCATTGTCGTTTCGTGCTACAGCCGAGGGCTTTGATTTCAAAATAAGAAATACTTTTCTATTACATAGAGATGTGTACATTGAATTAGAATCTAAAGGTCGTTACGTGCTACAGCCGTGGGCCGTTGGAGACTGATTCAATTGTACGAAACGTTGGGTTAGACTTGACTTAGAATATTGAGTTTATCGTGCTAGAACCTTGACTCAATTATTCAAGAGGCTAAAGTTTTATTAGGGAATAACATAAGATGTAATTGACAAGAGTTGTCTGCCTATTGAACATCACATGACGTTTCGTGCTACAGCCGAGGTTGTGTGATGGAATGTAGGATCCCTATTCCCACTAGCATTATGAATGCATAATTTTCACTTAGGGGTTGTATAAATTAGATAAACTAGTGGGAGCCGCTTATGAATAAAGACCCGATTCATATAGTGTTTTGAAATAAAATTGAATATTTTCTAAGTGTTGTTATATGTTCATCATTTACAGATTTACTATATTCGTTATGTCTTCTGTACTATCACTCCGGAGTATACTAGATGCTCACAAGTTGAATGGTCCTAATTTTGCTGACTGGCTTCGAAACTTGATAATTGTTCTCGGGGTTGAGAAGCTGGAATATGGGCTTGGCTCACCTAAGCCTACTGAACCTGCTAGCGATGCACATAATGATGAACATGTTGTGTATCATAAGTGGATAGATGATGCAAATGTTGCTCAATGCATCATGCTAGCTTCCATGAACATTGAGCTACAGAAGTAACATGAGCAACATGAGCATATGGATGCTCACACTATCCTTATGCATCTACAAGAGTTGTATGATATGGCAGGGAGGACAGCTCGATATGAGATATCGAAGGAGCTGTTCGGTTGTAGGATGTCTGAGGGATCATCTGTGAATGACCATGTACTTAAGATGATCAATTTGATTGAACGTCTTGGACAACTTGTTTTGCCATGGATGGGGAGCTGAGCCAAGTCTTGGTCTTGCAATCACTTCCGAGTTCGTTCTCGCAGTTTGTTGTGAACTTTCACATGAATAAGCTGGATGTCAGCCTGCCTGAACTTCACAACATGTTGAAGACTGCGGAATCGAATTTTCCCTCTAAGAAGAGTTCTGTTCTTCTAATTAGTGAAGGTTCCAATCCTAAGAAAAGGAAGAAGAACCCTTCCAAGAAGAAGAAAGTAGGTGAGAAAAAGCCGGTTCCACCAAAAGTTGAAGACCCCAAGAGCAAAGCTTTTTGCTTTCACTATAACAAGGTGGAGCAATGAAAGAGGAACTGCAAGGTTTACCTTGCAGAATTGAGGAAGAAGAAGGGTAGTAAGACTACCGCTTCTGATTCAGGTATATTCATGATCGAAGTTAATATGTCACTAAGTCAAATTTCTATTTGGGTATTAGATACCGCCTGTGGTTCTCATATTTGCAATTCGTTGCAGGGACTAAGGAGAAGTAGGACTCTTGAAGAAGAGAAAGTGATTCTACAGATGGGAAATGGTGCAAGAGTTGCTGCTGAAGCTGTAGGATCATTTCATTTACATATGCCTACGGGCAAGACTATTGTTTTAAATAATTGTTATTTTGTTCCCTCGATTGTGAGGAATATTATTTTTATTCCCATGTTAGACTTGGCTGGATTTTCGTTTGTTATTCAGAATAATAAATGTTCAATTCTTAGAGATAACGTTCTTTATGGAAGTGGTATTTTAAACAATGGTCTGTATGTATGTGACGTAGAGCATAATTTACTACAAATTGAACATACTAATAAAAGAAAAAGGGATGATGAAAATCTCACTTTCTTGTGGCACTGCGGACTTGGTCATATTAGTGAAAATAGACTGCGGACATTGCATAAGGAAGGGTTACTTGACCCCTTTGATTTTGAATCATATCCTACATGCGAGTCTTGTCTATTGGGTAAAATGACCAAATCTCCATTTAGTGGACATGGAGAGAGGGCTGCAGATTTCCTAGGATTGGTACACACAGATGTATGTGGACCAATGTCTACGCAAGCCATGGGTGGATTTTCATACTTCATTGCTTTCATAGATGATCGATCTAGATTCAGATATGTGTATTTGATGAAACACAAGTCTGAAGCCTTTGAAAAGTTCAAAGAATATAAGTATGAAGTGGAGAAACAAACTAAACATAGTATTATAACTCTTCGATCAGATCGAGGTGGTGAATACTTGAATGGAGAGTTTCTAGCTTATCTCAAAGAAAATGGTATAGTCTCCCAGTGGACTCCTCCATATACTCCACAGTTGAATGGGGTATCTGAAAGGAGAAATGGAACTTTGTTAGACATGGTTCGGTCCATGATGAGCTATGCGAATCTTCCAGTATTTCTGTGGGGTTATGCATTGGAAACCTCAGCATATTTACTAAATAAGGTGCCTTCCAAATCTGTTCCTCAAACTCCATATGAGATATGGAAAGAAAGGAAACCGAGTCTTAAACATGTTAAAATTTGGGGATGTCCAGCTTATGTCAAGAAAGTTGACCCAGATAAGCTGGAATCTCGATCTGTAAAATGTAATTTTGTGGGATATCCTAAAGAGACTTTAGGGTATTACTTTTACACCGATCATCGGGTGTTTGTCTCCAGACATGCTACCTTCTTGGAAAAGTAATTTATCCTTGAAGGAAACAGTGGGAGCAAAATTGAACTTGATGAAGTTCAAGAAGCACAAACTACTACGGATCAAGTGGAAACACCTGTTCAGACTGAACAACCTTCTGTGGAACAGCCCATTCGTAGGTCAGGGAGAGTGTCTCGCCAACCTGAGAGGTATTATGGCTTGTCATTGAGAATGACAATGAGTTGTCAATAATTGATGATGACGACCCTGTGACCTATAATGAGGCTATGAGTAGTGTTGACTCTGAGAAATGGCATAGTGCCATGAAATCCGAAATGGAATCTATGTATACCAACCAAGTATGGACTCTGGTTGAGGCGCCTGAAGGTGTTAAGCCTATTGGGTGCAAGTGGGTATACAAAAGAAAGATTGGAGCAGATGGGCAGGTGGAGACCTATAAGGCCAGGCTCGTGGCAAAAGGATTCAAATAAAGGCAAGGGATTGACTTTGATGAAACTTTTTGCATGTAGCCCTGTTAAAATCAATTCGGATTTTGCTTGCGATTACTGCTTACTACGACTATAAGATCTGGAAAATGGACGTGAAAACGGCCTTCCTCAACGGGAAACTTGAAGAGGAAGTGTATATGATACAGCCAGAGGGTTTTCTTTCCAAGGGAAATGAACACCTAGTGTGGAAGCTGCTGTGAACCATATATGGTTTAAAGCAAGCTTCTCGTAGATGGAACATCCGTTTTGATGAGACAATCAAAGAGTTTATTTTTATCAAAAATATAGATGAGTCATGTGTCTAGAAAAAGGTTAGTGGGAGCACGGTAACATTTCTTGTATTGTATTGAAAGAGGAGACGTCAAGAGAGTTGACACACATAATAACGTAGCAGACCCACTCACAAAACCACTTTCTCAAAGTCACTTTGATCGTCATAAAGACAAGATGTGTCACACCCCCAACTTAAATAGCAAAATAGTTATAGTTATTACATCATTTTAATGAGTACTACACAACCAAAATCCAAGATCTTACAGTTTAGGGTTTGGAACAGCCCAACACTATCAACTATTACATCTGATTACAAATACCGAGTCCTCACACAGCTATTATTACTTATTCTACCTGGGCTCGAACATAAGCATCCGCATCACAGGTCTTACGGGCAGTCTGCTTGAATCTAACCATGGCTGCTAGCTGTAATATCAGGGTAAAGCAAGAAGTGAGCCAAAAGCTCAACAAGTGCTAACAATACAACGCAAAGCATAAATCGAGATATACCTTTAGGAATGACAATGGAATGACATAATCAATGATAATCGAGAGATAAATCTTATGTGAGTTGGCATCATTTTGCTTGCATCAAAACAAATTTTAAAACCATTCTTAATCAAAATCATTTTATGACGCTACGGATTACAGCCGGTGATCAGCCGCGAAGTAATCCCGAACCTCGCTGGGTTCTAAAACATTATTGGGAATCCCTAGGCAACTTTTAAGCCTAATATAAGTGTGGAAAGGACTCGCGTCTCAGTCCAGATCCACCATTCAAGAAAACATTTGTCCCCCTTTGGGACTGAAAAATCCACGTTTTAATCATTTTAAAAACTGATGCCGATTTATGACAAAATTTCTTTCGACTGTAATTATTTTTATCAAGGGATTATAGATCAACTTGAAACACTGGAAATATGACTCTAAATCTCAGGGCCATGATCTACTAGACTTTACTATATTAGGGTAGTTGAGAGGTTTCCATAAACAAGAACTTAGACAAGGAAATTAAGCCAGGCTATTGGATAAGATGAAAGAGTAATGCCAAACTAGACTTAAAGCAACAGTTGTAGACAAGATATAGGTATTAGAACATCAAAAGATAGGCATCACTGGTTCCAATAGGATAAAGGTGTTAAAATATAAAGAAGGCGATCATCAGCTCAGTATATAACAGGGTGTCAAGCTTTAGGGTAAGGATAGGGTTATCAAACAATCATGAATGTATTTAAGAAATGATTGGCTTTTAGGTATCAAAATAAAGTTTCTATCGAGGCTATTTCAAGAGTTGAATCAAAGCATCAGGGTGCAACATCAAGATTTCTCAGGGATCAGTAGCATGATAAACAAAAGGATCAATAAGATATTATAACGCATCTCTAATTTATCATGGCATTAAACTATCATGAAAGACTTTTGAACTACTTGCAATATGTACTCGAGGGTTCATGGCATTTCTATGTAACTCAAAGATAAACAAAAGATACTCTTGATTTAAATATATCAAAATGACTCAGGATAATTGCATCGATATATATATGAACTGTTTACAGTAAATGCGAAGGTCAAGTTGAATCACTTGCCTTGAGATAGACTGGTCTGGTCTGACTGGTAGGAGCAACAACTGGAGCTTCACTCGACTTTTATGGCAAGTTTTCCCTCGTCTCGAGATCCTACATAATAATAATAATCCTCATTATAATATATTCTTTCCATCTTAACCTATTTACAACCCGAAATTAAACATGGATGGCACTTAGGCCTATACGCACTTAATTCATATCCACCTTTATATTTTCAAATGTACACATGTAACCACATAATCACATATCGTATATTAATACCAAATAACATCATATACACCATAATGCCACACTAGGCTTGGATGATCTCGACTCACCACTCAAGTTACTTGGTCGCTAACTAAACGAAGTCTTCGAATTTGGGCTTCCTAACTCAATGTGCCTTTCCTAAATTATCCAAAACCTATTGACCCTCACTTGTGCCTTTTGTTCTACTGACCTTATACTATCTTACAACTATGGTGGTCGACCTAATACTCACTTCTAAGTGTCCTAAAACTATGCGATAAGTGAAAGTGCTCACTGGTGCAAATTTCAGAATGGTAACTAAGGTTTCTTGAGTGCATTAGACACTCTTAAACTACAAGTTTTTCTTCAAAATTTTTACACAAGACTTTCCTGACCTAAGGGCATCTCACAAGCTTGATGTGGCTCAAAGGCCTGGCTTGGGCCTTCTTGGGCCTAAGCTAAAAGTCCAAGGTTCCCCTGTTTTTTTTCTGGGCAGAAAATGCCCTGACTTGAATTAACTTGTGACACGTGGTTCTAGCTCATATCCTATGAACTATGGTTGGAAAAACTTCTCTGACACACCCTCTAACTAAGGCCCAATTGGGCCTAATGAGGGCCTACCCATGACATGGCCAAATCTCCCTATTTCTAAGTTGTAACAAAACTGTCCCCTGCTGGACAGATTTTGTTATTCTACTTGTGCACCTAACCAAATGACATGCAAACCTCCAATCAACTCCTAAAACCTATTATATATTCCACATACTAACTTCTGGTGGCTTGGGCCTCAAAGTGCACATCAATGACATGGTCAAAACTCGCTCTAAACCTCAGGGTACTAAACTGATTTTTCTGCAGAAACTATAACTCTCATTTTCCAAGGTTTTGACTTGACAAACCCAATTAACAACAACTAAATACTTAAACCAAGACCTATACTTGGTATTCTACTGAACTAACTCCCTTTTTCTCAAAATAACCTTGGTGAGATCATCCTTACCTAAGGTGCAACTATGGCAAAACGAAAGAGACTACTCTTAACAAATCGCAAATCTTCATGCTTTTGAAACAACAAGATATATATTTTTATAAAAGATAACCACAATTTATTACCATGCAACAAGAAGCATAAATCAATATTATCACATTATTCCTACTGAAATTAAGGCTCACTAACAAAATCTTTTCCAAATGATCAAAATCTTACAACAAACTAAGAGAATTCCACATGCATGCATGCCTTCGGGTTTTTCAAACCAAACAACATATTTTCTACATATATTCCATCTTAAAATTGACATGCAAGCCTAGCATAAGGTATACCTAGATGATCACTTAGCATGCAAGGAGTTTTATCAAATTTTCACCACAAAATTCAAGTCATTATCACATAAACATGCAAAAATTGAACAAAACAACAAGAATGATTTCAAGGACCATTCATTCGGCTCCCATATGGTCATGGCCGAATGAAATGGATGGAAATGGCCATTAAATCATCAAGAGTTTCCTTCTCAAGACTTGGCACTTATCCATTCATTGTAGTCCTCTCAAAAACAACCTTAAATCCATAAGAATCAAGATTGTATTTTGAGTTTCACTAAAACCTTTACATGCAACCCTTAAACTTAAACTTTCTACTCAAAACTCTTTGAAATATGAATGATCATGGTATGGAAGATAACATTTACTTGTATAAAGAGTAGAAGCTTGGTGGAGAAATGAAAAAAAATGGGGAGGGGTGGTTCTCGGCTAAAGGCCGAGAGTGAGAGAGAGAGAGCCGAGAGTGAGGGAGGAGGAGGGAGAGAAGAGTGAGTGTGGTGTGGGTGATGAGTAAAAATGATCATGACTTTGCTTGTCTTATGGTTTTTGTATTGGCAAAAGTGAGTGGGATTAGGAATTGACATGATTAGCCTTCCACTTGAACTTGGTTGAATTTGCATGCAAGGGTAAAGAAGGTATTTGGCTAGGAAATAAGAGTTAGTGGGGTGGTTATTGACTCTTTAGCCCTTTTGGAATGTATGGAAGGAATTTGCATGCAAGGATAACTATGGAATTTGCTAATTATATTTATAAAGATTTATTTTTATAAAATAAAACACAAGTTCAAAAATTATAAAATTTATACCATAAAATAACTTGGATTTTTAGAGATTTTATAAAGTCACTTTCAAAATTTGTGAACAAAATATCTTTTAAAAGAAAATTTCTCCAAGGCTTAGAATATTCCTTATAAATCAAAAGTAAAGGAAATAATTAAAATTTTGCTTTGAAAAAAAAATCATGTATTACACATAAAAATTTTATAATGCAGAAATTCTCGCTTACACAATCGTACAATAATTGAACATATTTTTATTCGGCTTTAATATCATACCAAATCCACAATTAATATTACACGAAAATGCCGGTCGTAACATCCTCTCCCCCTTAAGGGATTCTGCCCCCAGAATCTAAGAGAACAGATGAGGATACCGGGAACGCATATCAGACTCTAACTCCCAAGTCGACTCTTCGACCTTAGGGTTCCTCCAAAGTACTTTCACTAACTTTACTGATTTATTTCTAAGACTCTTTACTTGCCAGTCGAGTACTTTAACCGGTTGCTCCACAAATGACAGGTCTGCCTGAATTTCTACAGGTTCATATTCTATCACATGGCTAGCGTCAGGATTGTACTTCTTAAGCAACGACACATGGAACACATTATGCACATGCTGATACTGAGGTGGTAAGGCCAACTCGTAGGCCACCTTTCCTACTTGACTCAAAATCTCAAAAGGACCTACGTATCTAGGTGCTAACTTTCCTTTCTTGCCAAATCTTATCAACCCTTTCCTAGGTGACACTTTTAGCAACACAGCTTCGCCAATTTGGAATTGAACATCCTTACGCGCTGGATCCGCATACTTCCTCTGTCTATCTTGAGCAGCAAGCAACCTTTTCTGAATTAACTTGACTGAGTTATGCAACTGTTGTACCAATTCTGAGCCGAGAATTCTTCCTTCTCCTACTTCATCCCAACTTGTTGGTGATCTACATTTTCGCCCGTACAAAGCTTCATATGGTGGCATGCCGATACTGGAATGATAGCTGTTGTTATATGAAAATTCAATTAATGGCAGGTGGTCGTCCCAACTTCCAGCAAAATCGATTACACAACTGCGCAACATGTCTTCAATTGTTTGAATTGTTCTTTCACTCTGGCCATCAGTCTGCGGGTGATACGCCGTGCTCATATTCAACTTCGTGCCAAGACATTCCTGGAATTGCTTCCAGAATCTTGAGTTAAATCGGGGATCTCTGTCTGAAACTATTGATACAGGTACTCCATGCCTTAATACGATTTCGTGCACATACAGATGAACCAACTTGTCCAGTGACGACTTCTCATTTATTGGAAGGAAATGCGCCGACTTCGTAAGACGATCAATTATAACCCATATTGCGTCATGTCCGGATTTTGTTCGCGGTAGTCCTACTATAAAGTCCATAGCGATATTTTCCCATTTCCATTCTGGAATCTTCAGGGGCTGAATTAACCCGCTTGGTCGTTGATGTTCTGCCTTTACTTTCTGACAAGTATAGCACTTCGCAACCCATTCTGCCACGTCTCGCTTCATATTTGGCCACCAAAAGTTCTTCTTTAAGTCTTGATACATCTTGGTGCTTCCCGGGTGGATTGAGAATTTCGAATGGTGGGCTTCATGGAGGATCTCATTCTTTAATTCAGATACATGGGGAATCCATATTCTGGATGAAAACCTTAGTATTCCTTGCTCATCCCTTTTAGTATTAATCTCTTCTCCAGATAACTGATTTTTCTCTTTTTCCATTACTTCCTCTTGATACTTCTTTATCTTTTCCAGTAGTGTTGGCTGAAAGGTCATTGCATGACAAACTTCTTTGACTTCCCCATAAGCACAAAGTTCCAATTCAAATTTTCCGATTTCTTCAGATAACTCTTTTGATGTTATCATTGCATTCAATCTTTCCTTCCGACTCAGCGCATCGGCCACTACGTTCGCCTTTCCAGGATGGTAATTTATCGAACAGTCATAGTCCTTAATCAATTCCAGCCATCTCCTCTGCCTCATATTGAGCTCTTTCTGAGTAAAAATGTATTTTAAACTCTTGTGATCTGTGTAGATTTCACACTTTTCTCCATAGAGATAGTGTCTCCAAATCTTGAGTGCGAATACTATGGCGGCTAGTTCCAAGTCATGCGTCGGATACTTTAACTCGTGCGGCTTCAACTGTCTTGACGCATATGCTATTACCTTACTGTGTTGCATCAACACACAACCCAAACCCTTATGTGAAGCGTCGCTGAATATTACAAAATTCCCTTGATCATCTGGAAGTACTAACACCGGCGCTGTTACCAACTTCTGTTTTAACTCTTGAAAGCTACTTTCACATTCTGCACTCCATTCAAACCTTTGATTCTTTCTGGTTAACTTGGTCAATGGCGTGGCGATCTTCGAGAAATCCTTGACGAATCTTCTATAGTATCCGGCCAATCCTAGAAAACTTCGCACTTCCGTAGGAGTCCTTGGCCTCTCCCAACTCATAACTGCATCAATCTTCGCCGGATCCACTTTAATTCCATCATTTCCAATAACATGCCCCAAAAATTGAACTTCCTTTAACCAAAACTCACATTTGGTAAACTTGGCATACAACTTCTCTTGTCGGAGTATCTCCAAGGCTATCCAGAGATGCTGCATATGTTCTTCTTCCGATTTAGAATAAATAAGGATGTCATCAATAAATACCACGACAAATTTATCCAAATACTTCTTAAATACCCGATTCATCAGATCCATGAATGCGGCCGGGGCGTTGGTCAATCCAAACGGCATTACTAGGAATTCATAATGCCCATATCTGGTCCTAAATGCGGTCTTGGGAATATCTTCTTCCTTGATCTTTAATTGATGGTATCCCGATCTCAAGTCAATCTTCGAAAAACATTTTGCTCCCTTTAACTGATCAAAAAGGTCATCTATCCTTGGTAGCGGGTAGCGGTTCTTGATCGTTACTTTATTCAACTCCCGGTAATCTATGCATAGACGCATACTCCCATCTTTCTTCTTCACAAAGAGAACAGGTGCTCCCCATGGCGACGTACTTGGTCGTATCACTCCCTTATCCAATAATTCTTGTAGCTGGCTCGCCAACTCTTTCATTTCTGCTGGTGCCATCCTATACGGAGCCTTTGAAACTGGTTCCGTGCCTGGAGCAAGGTTGATCTCGAACTCAATTTGTCGATCTGGTGGTAAGCCTGGTAGTTCGTCGGGAAACACATCGGGGAACTCATTAACTACAGGAATATCTTCCATGCTGGGGCTGCCTCTCTCTGAATCCACTACATATGCTAGGAACGACTCACAACCTTTTCTAAGTAACTTCTTAGCCTGAATAATTGTAAGAAATAGTCGCTCTTGCCTCTGTCCCTTAAATACTACCTTCTCTCCACTCTTCGTCTTTAAATTCACTCTCTTGGTCTTACAATTTATCTGCGCGCTATTCTCTCCTAACCAATCCATTCCTAAGATTATATCAAATTCTCCCAGCTTGAAGAGTATCAAGTCGGCCGAGAACTTATATCCTGAAATATCAATCTCACATTTTGGACAAAATCGATTCACAGGAATCTTCTCTTGGTTCGCAATTACCACATTTACTACCTCACTCATAACCGTTTTATCACATTGGATCTTATCAACAAAGGATTCTGATATGAAAGATCTTGTGGCTCCCGAATCAATCAATACTTTTGGCTTTGACATTATTGAGTAAAAGTGTACCTGCTATCACCTCAGAATTCTGAACAGCATCTTTCATCTTTAGATCAAATGTCCTTGCTGTTGCTTGCGGGGTTGGTGCGGGTGGTGGAGGTAATGCCAATACCTCAGCTGGCACGCTTGCACTGGTACTTGCCACGTTCATCAGAGCTCTGACTGGTCCTGTTGCCTTACATTCCCTAGCCATGTGTCCAGTCTTCCCACATTTGTAGCACGTAACTCCTGGCTTCGGCATCTTGCACTCATTTGCCAAATGTCCCTTCTGATTGCACCTATAACAGGTCATACTCAGCTTATTGCATACTCCGGGGTGCCTTCTTCCACAGTGCTTGCATTCTGGCCTCTGGAACCTGTTTTCTCCAACTTGCCCTTGGTTTGCCTGATTGTTCCCTTTTGATTCTTGCCTTTTGCCCAAATTTCCTTTCCTTTGAAAATTTCCGCCCTTCTGGAAACCAATCCTCTTTACATTCCGATCTTGCGAACTTCCAGCTTCAGACTTTTCTCCATAAAATGGAACCTTCCTCTTCTTGTTATCCCTCTCTTTCCTTGACTGCATCCCATTATTCTCAATCAGAGCAGCTTTCTGTACTACTCCCGCATAAGTCTCAAGTTCAAACATAGCCACCCTATCTCTGATCCAAGGCTCCAATCCTTGTTGAAATTTCTTTGCTTTTTCTTCCTCAGTGCTGGTATACTTTGTCACAAACCTTGACAACTCAGTGAACTTCTTCTCATATTCCAGTACAGTCATGTTCCCTTGTTTTAACTCAAGAAATTTTAGCTCCATCTGATTCTGCATGTACTTAGGGTAATACTTGTCCAGAAATAACTTCTTAAATCTTTCCCAAGAAATCTGCTGAGTGACTTCCATAACTTTTACTGATTCCCACCAATAAATGACTTCTCCCTTCAAGAAGTAAGTGGCATACAGCGTCTTCTGATCGTCCCCTAACTGTACCAACTCAAAAGCCCTTTCCATCTCCTTGATCCATGTGTTTGCTATCACTGGATCAGTGGTATCCTGAAATACAGGTGGATTCACATTCTGAAAAGCCTTGAAAGTGACAATTTGTCTTGGTGGTACTGGTGGTTCAGGTGGTTGATATGGCTCACGGTTATCTTGGTTTTCAATTCGTTGTTGAAGAGTTAATTGTTGTTGAGCTATAGCATTGGTTTGCTGTTGCAAGGTTTCCAGTAGTTGAAGAATATTTGGGTCTGTGGTGAAGGTGGTTGTTGGATTCTTCTTTTTGGGAGGCATGATCCTGAAATAAGAGTTGTGTTATAACAAATATGAATGATAAAATGATTCGAGGGTATCGCATGGCATTCTTGTTTACATATGGGGTCACGTTTCCAAATTAAGCAGATATGATGATAAAAACATAAAATAACAGTTGAGAGCAAATGGAACAATAGCACATAATTATTGAAATTTTAAAGGTCACAGTACATAGGATTGGGACATAGTCTGATTCTAGAAATAACAGGCTTATTTAAAGGAAAGACAGAAGCAACTGGGGATTCCTTAGAGTTTGATAGTACAACAACATGAAAGGTAAATGGAAAGAACTAAGGCTCCACTCCATCTGAACGGGGCTTGGTAGACTTTTCCTCTCGAAGTGTCTTCACAATGCTCTGGAGCTCATCCGCCACCATCTGAATGACATACTGGCTGGTACGGTCCCGGTGCGCTGGCATCTCTTCAAGCTTAGTGTTGACGTACCCAACCAAGGTCTCAAGTCTCGCAATCATCTGCTCCTTGGGCTTCCCTTCGTAGTTTCGACTGTCCGGATACACGTTCTTCAGTCGGTCTATCAGTCGGTCGTACTTGCCCTGAAGCATGTCGAACTCGCGCCTCAACTCAGCATACACGGAGAAAGCAATAGTGTCGTCCGACCCAGAGGATGACGAGGAATGCGCCCTTTGCTGACAACCAATAAGAGGAGTATTAATAATAATTTACTTTACCTACTCTCTCGCATAGTATCTATAACCTACTCACAAGTCCTATAACCTATTTGGGCTGTCCAGGGACTCTAAACCGTAGCTCTGATACCAAAACCTGTCACACCCCCAACTTAAATAGCAAAATAGTTATAGTTATTACATCATTTTAATGAGTACTACACAACCAAAATCCAAGATCTTACAGTTTAGGGTTTGGAACAGCCCAACACTATCAACTATTACATCTGATTACAAATACCGAGTCCTCACACAGCTATTATTACTTATTCTACCTGGGCTCGAACATAAGCATCCGCATCACAGGTCTTACGGGCAGTCTGCTTGAATCTAACCATGGCTGCTAGCTGTAATATCAGGGTAAAGCAAGAAGTGAGCCAAAAGCTCAACAAGTGCTAACAATACAACGCAAAGCATAAATCGAGATATACCTTTAGGAATGACAATGGAATGACATAATCAATGATAATCGAGAGATAAATCTTATGTGAGTTGGCATCATTTTGCTTGCATCAAAACAAATTTTAAAACCATTCTTAATCAAAATCATTTTATGACGCTACGGATTACAGCCGGTGATCAGCCGCGAAGTAATCCCGAACCTCGCTGGGTTCTAAAACATTATTGGGAATCCCTAGGCAACTTTTAAGCCTAATATAAGTGTGGAAAGGACTCGCGTCTCAGTCCAGATCCACCATTCAAGAAAACATTTGTCCCCCTTTGGGACTGAAAAATCCACGTTTTAATCATTTTAAAAACTGATGCCGATTTATGACAAAATTTCTTTCGACTGTAATTATTTTTATCAAGGGATTATAGATCAACTTGAAACACTGGAAATATGACTCTAAATCTCAGGGCCATGATCTACTAGACTTTACTATATTAGGGTAGTTGAGAGGTTTCCATAAACAAGAACTTAGACAAGGAAATTAAGCCAGGCTATTGGATAAGATGAAAGAGTAATGCCAAACTAGACTTAAAGCAACAGTTGTAGACAAGATATAGGTATTAGAACATCAAAAGATAGGCATCACTGGTTCCAATAGGATAAAGGTGTTAAAATATAAAGAAGGCGATCATCAGCTCAGTATATAACAGGGTGTCAAGCTTTAGGGTAAGGATAGGGTTATCAAACAATCATGAATGTATTTAAGAAATGATTGGCTTTTAGGTATCAAAATAAAGTTTCTATCGAGGCTATTTCAAGAGTTGAATCAAAGCATCAGGGTGCAACATCAAGATTTCTCAGGGATCAGTAGCATGATAAACAAAAGGATCAATAAGATATTATAACGCATCTCTAATTTATCATGGCATTAAACTATCATGAAAGACTTTTGAACTACTTGCAATATGTACTCGAGGGTTCATGGCATTTCTATGTAACTCAAAGATAAACAAAAGATACTCTTGATTTAAATATATCAAAATGACTCAGGATAATTGCATCGATATATATATGAACTGTTTACAGTAAATGCGAAGGTCAAGTTGAATCACTTGCCTTGAGATAGACTGGTCTGGTCTGACTGGTAGGAGCAACAACTGGAGCTTCACTCGACTTTTATGGCAAGTTTTCCCTCGTCTCGAGATCCTACATAATAATAATAATCCTCATTATAATATATTCTTTCCATCTTAACCTATTTACAACCCGAAATTAAACATGGATGGCACTTAGGCCTATACGCACTTAATTCATATCCACCTTTATATTTTCAAATGTACACATGTAACCACATAATCACATATCGTATATTAATACCAAATAACATCATATACACCATAATGCCACACTAGGCTTGGATGATCTCGACTCACCACTCAAGTTACTTGGTCGCTAACTAAACGAAGTCTTCGAATTTGGGCTTCCTAACTCAATGTGCCTTTCCTAAATTATCCAAAACCTATTGACCCTCACTTGTGCCTTTTGTTCTACTGACCTTATACTATCTTACAACTATGGTGGTCGACCTAATACTCACTTCTAAGTGTCCTAAAACTATGCGATAAGTGAAAGTGCTCACTGGTGCAAATTTCAGAATGGTAACTAAGGTTTCTTGAGTGCATTAGACACTCTTAAACTACAAGTTTTTCTTCAAAATTTTTACACAAGACTTTCCTGACCTAAGGGCATCTCACAAGCTTGATGTGGCTCAAAGGCCTGGCTTGGGCCTTCTTGGGCCTAAGCTAAAAGTCCAAGGTTCCCCTGTTTTTTTTCTGGGCAGAAAATGCCCTGACTTGAATTAACTTGTGACACGTGGTTCTAGCTCATATCCTATGAACTATGGTTGGAAAAACTTCTCTGACACACCCTCTAACTAAGGCCCAATTGGGCCTAATGAGGGCCTACCCATGACATGGCCAAATCTCCCTATTTCTAAGTTGTAACAAAACTGTCCCCTGCTGGACAGATTTTGTTATTCTACTTGTGCACCTAACCAAATGACATGCAAACCTCCAATCAACTCCTAAAACCTATTATATATTCCACATACTAACTTCTGGTGGCTTGGGCCTCAAAGTGCACATCAATGACATGGTCAAAACTCGCTCTAAACCTCAGGGTACTAAACTGATTTTTCTGCAGAAACTATAACTCTCATTTTCCAAGGTTTTGACTTGACAAACCCAATTAACAACAACTAAATACTTAAACCAAGACCTATACTTGGTATTCTACTGAACTAACTCCCTTTTTCTCAAAATAACCTTGGTGAGATCATCCTTACCTAAGGTGCAACTATGGCAAAACGAAAGAGACTACTCTTAACAAATCGCAAATCTTCATGCTTTTGAAACAACAAGATATATATTTTTATAAAAGATAACCACAATTTATTACCATGCAACAAGAAGCATAAATCAATATTATCACATTATTCCTACTGAAATTAAGGCTCACTAACAAAATCTTTTCCAAATGATCAAAATCTTACAACAAACTAAGAGAATTCCACATGCATGCATGCCTTCGGGTTTTTCAAACCAAACAACATATTTTCTACATATATTCCATCTTAAAATTGACATGCAAGCCTAGCATAAGGTATACCTAGATGATCACTTAGCATGCAAGGAGTTTTATCAAATTTTCACCACAAAATTCAAGTCATTATCACATAAACATGCAAAAATTGAACAAAACAACAAGAATGATTTCAAGGACCATTCATTCGGCTCCCATATGGTCATGGCCGAATGAAATGGATGGAAATGGCCATTAAATCATCAAGAGTTTCCTTCTCAAGACTTGGCACTTATCCATTCATTGTAGTCCTCTCAAAAACAACCTTAAATCCATAAGAATCAAGATTGTATTTTGAGTTTCACTAAAACCTTTACATGCAACCCTTAAACTTAAACTTTCTACTCAAAACTCTTTGAAATATGAATGATCATGGTATGGAAGATAACATTTACTTGTATAAAGAGTAGAAGCTTGGTGGAGAAATGAAAAAAAATGGGGAGGGGTGGTTCTCGGCTAAAGGCCGAGAGTGAGAGAGAGAGAGCCGAGAGTGAGGGAGGAGGAGGGAGAGAAGAGTGAGTGTGGTGTGGGTGATGAGTAAAAATGATCATGACTTTGCTTGTCTTATGGTTTTTGTATTGGCAAAAGTGAGTGGGATTAGGAATTGACATGATTAGCCTTCCACTTGAACTTGGTTGAATTTGCATGCAAGGGTAAAGAAGGTATTTGGCTAGGAAATAAGAGTTAGTGGGGTGGTTATTGACTCTTTAGCCCTTTTGGAATGTATGGAAGGAATTTGCATGCAAGGATAACTATGGAATTTGCTAATTATATTTATAAAGATTTATTTTTATAAAATAAAACACAAGTTCAAAAATTATAAAATTTATACCATAAAATAACTTGGATTTTTAGAGATTTTATAAAGTCACTTTCAAAATTTGTGAACAAAATATCTTTTAAAAGAAAATTTCTCCAAGGCTTAGAATATTCCTTATAAATCAAAAGTAAAGGAAATAATTAAAATTTTGCTTTGAAAAAAAAATCATGTATTACACATAAAAATTTTATAATGCAGAAATTCTCGCTTACACAATCGTACAATAATTGAACATATTTTTATTCGGCTTTAATATCATACCAAATCCACAATTAATATTACACGAAAATGCCGGTCGTAACAAGATGGGTATTAGATACCAGAGTGATTGGCTTTAGTACAAGTGGGAGATTGAAAGAGATGTGTCCTAAGTCCAATCATGTATGATGATTTAGGAATAACTTTTATGTAATCTGTTTTGATTTCATTGATATTAATAAAAGACTTGTTTTGGTTTTATTGCGGGCTTTATCTATTTAAGTGTTTAAATAAGATATACCATAGTTTAGAGTAAAGCTTTTTATGGATTATGATGAGATCATAATAATAAGACCTAAAAGATGATAACTCTAAACTTAAATATTTCCTGGTCGTAGGATTACTAACTGGTAATTAGTAATCCACAAAGATCGGTACATACTATGCTTGCTTCATTATGAAGGATGTCTGTGCTCATAGACATTTGTGTGGTGACACTATAGCTTGTATGTAGGTTCTTATTATAGAATAAGTCCACTGAACATGACTCACACAGCTGAACAACTGATGGAGTTCACTCACGTGTCAGCAGTTGTTCATATAGTGATAGTTGTACAAGTATCCTTAGATTTGAGGTCATCATAGTCATCTTGTGTACACTGAACTATGCTTTGGTTTAGTTCTTAGTCTCCAGGGACAATTATAATGGCTCTACTTGGTATAGGAATTTGTACACAAAGATAGTGTATGATCAATAAAGGATCTACCCCTTCCAATGAAGGAAGAGAATGTTCAATGTTGATCCACTTATGCTAGTTCAGGAATCTCTGGCCAGAGTGAATGAAATTAGAAAGGAGTTTCTAATTTACATTAAATAGAACTAAGCATAGTGAATGGGAAAGCAAATGATTAAATAAGATAGGCTTGACACAAGTTCCATGCCTTGTATTTAATCGAGACATTGCAGGGTAGAAGGAATTGATTGTACGGTAACTACTCACTGAATAGGTTCTTGGTATTCTAAGCAGTGAATTCGTATTATCCGGATAGTCGCGATATGCTGAGAAGTATCCCTCACGATGTAGAATAAATATGATTAATTTATTAATTAATCATATTTAATGAATTAGAGAATTTATATAAATAATGATAAAATAGTTTTATTATTATTTATTTCTACTACCGGCTTAATATTGAACCTACAGGGTCACACTATAAAAGAGAATGATTTAATGGTGGAGGAATTAATTAATAATGGCTGGTAATTATTTATTTGTGAAATAAATAATTAATTAGCAGATTTAATAATTGATTAAATGAGTTTAATTAATTCCTAATATTATTAATTAAGAATTTAATTTTGGAAATTAAATCAAGTGGGAGAATTATTTTTCTAAAGTGTTTAGAAAAGGGATTAATGATTAAAAGGTGTTTTAATTATTAGTTATTTGGTTAATAAGAATAATCAATTAAAGCGTTAATAATAATAATATTTTATGGAAAATTTTCAGCTGAAAATTTTACCTATAAATATACTATTATAAACCCTATTTGCCTTCACCAAAATAAAAATCCTAATTCTAAAGTAAAAAAGAGAGGGATGCAACTAATTCTCTCAACCTCTTCCTCCCTCCATTATTTTGATCCCTTGGTAGATACCGGTGGAGTGCTTCACACTTGGGGAGCAGCTGCTAGGGATTTCCGTTCATCGTTCTTGGATCGCTATTAAAGACCTCCATCTTTCCATTAACGTAAAGCTTCTTAAGGTAAACATACTGAACTACGAATTAAATATTATTTTTGGCATGGATCCTGCGGAGGGTTTCGGTTTTTTTTAAGATTTAAATTTACGTTTTCGTTGCGTTTATGTGCTAAAAACCCTACATGAACACTTGTTACATTGCATAGTTAGTACAGAAGGGGGCTAGCCTTTAGTACTGAACAAGCAATTAAACAACATGTGGTATCCTACTAGGCTTCTATCACACAGACACATAGTCATTCAGAAATATCTGCCCTTCTAGAAGGGTTGTTCTTCTCAGTTGATTAGAAGATGAAAAAGAAAGAATTTTAAGAATTATAAAAAGATATATGGTCAAAAAATATTTAGCTTGGAATCTCTCTCTGAACTATAGAGGTTTATCAACAAAGAACGATATATATATATATAAAGTATTACTGCATCATATTTTCATGTGTCTGAATATTTTTGCTGCTCCGTCCACCACTTAATGGATTCATGCCCTTGCTTAATCTAACAATTACCTTTGAAACTCCCTTAATGTCTAAAATTGAACCTGGGATTTTATACTCGACGTCATCGTTAATAGAATCCTACGTCGCACCATAATTTCTTTCATATAGTAATACTACTCTTTATCGATAAGAAGGAATAAATATTCAATAGGTAAATAATCGACTTAGTTAGTCTATCAACGACAACTTATACATTGTCATGACCCGATTAATGGTTTTCAATCTCAACATCCATTATAATACAACTCTCACGATTGTTATCATCTCATTATTCACTTAATCATTGTTGTATTATTATAGCCCATCGATGATCTACTGCAGTCATTTATCTTTCTCAGGATCTTAATAGCTAATCATACGAAATCCATATATGTCGTATCAAAATTTTCTAAGGAAGCAACCTAATCACGATTCGTGATCCGTGAAAAACATTTCTTGAACTTCACGTAGATACGATATGAAGTAGATAAAATTGCAGTAGACTTTGAATCAAAGAAATGATAGCAGGTCAATACCATTATTAATTATATGCCTTCAATAGTTGACCTGAAACTCAAGGGTTCATTTAGTCCTTTTTGGAACATGGTCCTAGCTTATCTCAAGATATGACCTTCTAAAGTATGTATCCTACTTACGACGATAACATGAAATAATATTTACCCAACTACTATCAAGGTTGAGTATTGCATAGTCATCAGAAGGAATGTAATTTTTCCATACCATAATATAACCTTAATGGATTCACCCAGTATTACTGTATTCCTTTGGTATGGGCATTTATAATTGATCTCTCATACCCAAAGTATTGGCCACCTCATTGGCCTTTCCTGACAATAATAGTTCCTTACAATTAATGTCTTTGAACCATCTTCAACTAAATTTTTCACCTTATTTCTAATCACTGCTTAAGTGAAGATGTTTTCCTTAAGCTCTGGTGAGAAAGAAGAAGAAAAAAAACACCATTTTTCCATAAATTATTTCCTTAGTCCTGAAATGTGAACATTATCATGGCTGACTCTCGATCATAATTAGGACGTATCCTATCTTGGGTCCTTCTCGGATTAACAAATTTCGACCTTCATTGGTTCGATCCAATACGTTCTCATGGTTTAACACGTGCCCCACCTACCATCACTATTATTATGTCATATTACTTTTACCCAAATTTCTATTTTTAAAAACTTAAATATTACCTTTCTTCTTGTAACATCTCCAAGGTTATCCTTTAATCGTTCCTCATATATTTCCTAGGTACAGGACATATCAATATACCATTTACTAATACTATAACCATTATTTCTATATAGCTCTGAAAACTTTCTCCACTGATCTTTGAGGGTTGTTGCTACCTTAATCTTTCCAATTCATATTGTAAAAACTCATATTGTCCCTATTAAGGGTGAAATGCCACTCTTTATGCATTCCCCCAAGGCTCATCTCAAGTTATTGATGTTTTATCCTCAATTTCATTTTTTTTAAAAAAATACTTATCTTCTTCCACGGATAAATCAAGTCATCTATCCCTAATAAGGTATCTTATTCAATCATTCCCACCTCGATTGTCTATACCTAGTTTCTTGGTAATATCCTTTTTCAAACCGAGGTCAATCTATATTGGCTCCAAAAGGTAACAACGGTTATCAGCTTTTCTTTCCTGATTTGGTAATGGTAGCAAGGATGTTCTGGGAGATATTGGTCGTGTTCAATATGAGTTCCTTATTTCTAAATCCTCATTTACTTCTGCTATTTATCTCAACGGTCACCTCAATATTGGGATATCTTTTATACCTGGCGTCTCCTATTTGGGCATCAAGGCATAAGTGTTAAATAAAATTCACATCCTTGAAGGCCAACTTCCTTCAGTCAATAATCTAAATTCTTGTTTTCTTATTTCCTCAGTCCATCTACGTCTCATTATTAATCCATTGGTCTATCTCAAGGTTTCATTGAATTCTCCCAACTTAAAGGGGTTAAATATATGTATCGCTTATGCCTTAAAACCTCAACCTTACCTCATGTCAATCACTATCACCCTGATGACTCCATATTTCTCCATTTATTTTGCTAGGATTTCATAGGATTTCCACATACCTAAGTCTCTTACCAATCCTCAAACTCTATTTCCTTTATATTACTTTCCCTTTTGGCCTTTTTTATTCATCTATATTACAATCCTTTAATGAATCAACCTAGCATAATCATTGATTTTATTCATCCCGTCATTCTGAATTCGTGTCCTCCAAAATAAACCTTGACAACTTTCACAAACTTAGATTCATAATTCATCATACTTGTCTCCCTTTGGTCTGGATATTAAAGTTCTACACTGTCTCTATGTCTTTCTTGGCCTCCCACTATATTATGTTTTGGGTTCATTCTATCTCGGGGGTGACCTTCCTGATTATCAAAGTCAGGTTTTACCCTTAATTTTATTTCTCGTGGTGGCGTAATGCTTTGGAATTTTTTTTTAAAAAAAAACTTTTTATATTGGGTCTTACCAAATTGGCTTAAGTCTTCTCCTTGTACAGTCATTACCTGGTCAAAAAATATGAATTCCCCAATTTCTATATATTTTAAGACACTCTTAAGTGTTAGCAGTGCAGATAATGTTACGAATAAACTTTTGATCTCATCATAAAAGAACTGATATGAACTAAAAGAAACAAATATATACATAACCACTAGTTCGAGAATACAACAACTAGACACATGAAATAGAATTACATCATCGAATTTGATCTATCCCAAAAGCACTATTGCAGATAATCATCCAGTTAATCAAGACTAATCATTTATAAGTAGGCTAACCCTCCAAAAGTGGGGCTAAAAAAGAACCCTGGTCTAATCGCTTTGACTCTGCACACTACATTGGATCAATAAATGCTGGCACAAACGACATTCCTAACCCGATCCATCAAAGAGGTGATGAGGTCTAGGATAGTCTCAAGTAGAGCTGGATCAACCTGATCCTCAAGATGGCCTCTAGCTGTAATTCGAGTGACAGCCTCAATCCTATCCATGCTATAAACTGAGCCTTCCAGAAGCAGATCTCCCTCACTCCTCAGTGCAGTAAGTCGATCCAACAACTTGCTCCTAACATTATGGGCCTCAGACAGGCCGCCTAAAGCCATATGATAATCGGCGACAAGAAGAACCTGAACGGTTGTATCGAGCAGTCCATGGGGTACAGGTGGTGCAGATCCAGAAGATCCAACTAGATAACCATGCACAATATCTGGTGTTAGTGGTGCAGGAGATGAAGGTGGAATTTCTTCAGTAGGTGTTGGGCTCTGTACTGGGGAGGGAACAGGAACTAGTGGAACCTCATGGATGTCTACAGGAACATCCTGGAGAGGGTATGATACTGGTATAACTGGTTCCATAAAAAGCCCCACTCCATCTCCCCTCACTATCTGATGTACCCTTGGTAACTGTCCTTCCTCTAGTGCTGTCCTTGTGGCCATCCTAGCTCTGGTAGTCATCTTAACTACGACCATCAATTCCTTAGCGGTCATCTCTTCATTCTCGTCAGGATCCTCCACAGGATCCTTCTTAGCAACTATCTATTCTGGGATAACATCCTCAACCGCTACATTCTCAATATGAACATCATTCGGTCCCTCATTAGAGTACTCCATCGAATCCACAATCTGATCTTCAGCATGTAGTATAACATCATCATGTTGTTGCTCATGAATCCCTAGGTTCGGAGCCCCGCTACCATACACAATAACGAACTTTGTTACTATCATGATATTTATAAGGGTTCCCGTAAGGGTTGTTAGATATATTTGGTAATGTCATGACTAATGTGATTTATGTTTAGTTTTCAGATCTTACTTAAATAGGACAAATCAGTACTTAACTGAAATCAGCACTTCTACTGAAGTCAGAACTTAAGTCGTCAGTATTTAAGGTTCAGGAGATATTTATCAGAAGATAATATCAGGACTTAAAGGAAACGTTCAGATAAGGAAAGCAGTTGATTTACAGGAAGAGAAGATCGAGACAAAACATAAGAAGAGATATGCATGAAGATGGAATTCTATGAAGAATAGAATACTTGGAAGAAAAGATATCTGATTGATATATTTTAGGAAGCAGAATTATATTCCATATCAATTAGCGAATATCTTGTAACTGTGTAGTATATAAACACAGACATAGGGTTTACACTATAAGTGTTATCATTATCGAGAAGATTATTTTTTTGTAACCCTGGAAGCTCTCGTGATATTTGTTCATCACTGAGAGAGGATAGTTCCATACTGTAATAGAGTTTATTGTTTTGAATAAAGTTTGTTTTCTGTTACTTGAGTTATTAAAGTTCAATTTGATTGTGCTATACACTGTATTCACCCCCCTCTACAGTGTGTGTGACCTAACAAGTGGTATCAGAGCCTATCTGTTAACACACAAATAGTTTAAGATCCAAAAACAATCATGTCTGAAGTAGAAACTCCAACTAAGCCCACCAAAACTGAAGAACCTCCAAAGACACAAATCCAAAGCCGACATGAGACTATTAGAGTTCCCATATTGAGACCATCTGAATATCCCATATGGAAGGTGAGGATGACCATGTTTCTGGAAGCTACAGATCCAGAATATCTTGATAGAATCAAGGAAGGGCCTCATAAACCAACCAAGCTCGTTGTTGCAGTTACAGGTGAAGCAGCAAAGTCAGTACCAAAGGAAAAGAGTGATTACACTGCTGAAGATATCGCATCAATTGCTAAGGATGCTAAGGTACGACACTTACTGCATAGTGCCATTGATAATGTAATGTCAAACAAGGTAATAAACTGCAAGACTGCAAAGGAGATATGGGACGCCTTGGAAACAAGATGTCAGGGAACTGATACGATTAAGAAAAACAGGAAGACAATACTCACTCAAGAGTATGAACACTTTGACTCAAAGGCTAATGAGTCATTGAATGATTTATATGATAGATTTGTCAAACTCTTGAACGATTTGTCACTGGTTGATAAGGAGTATGATCTGGAAGATTCAAACCTTAAATTCCTGTTGGCTCTTCCTGAAATCTGGGATTTGAAGGCAACAACAATAAGAGACAACTATAATCTTGATGAAACAACTCTTGATGAAATTTATGGGATGCTCAAGACTCATGAACTTGAGATGGAACAAAGAAGCAAGAGGAAAGGAGGAAAGTCAAGGACAGTTGCTCTTAAGGCTGAAGAAGAATCCCCCAAGGAAACTACCTCAAGGAAAGGCAAGAGTAAAGCTCTCTTCACAAAGTCTGATACTGAGTCATCAAGTTCTGTAAGTGATGATGGCTCAGAATTTGAAAGCTTGCCTAAGACGGATGCTGATGAAGAGATGATGAAGCTGTGTGCTCTTATGGTGAAAGGAATCACAAAGATTACATACAGGAAGTTCAGGAAGGGAAAGAAGTTTTCCAGGAAAGGCACAAGTTCTGATAAGAAGAATTTCAGAAAATCTGAGGGCAGAGGAGGAAAGTCTGACAGAGGAGATTATACAAATGTCAAATGCTACAACTGTGGTGAGAAAGGCCACATATCTCCTGATTGCAAGAAAGTGAAGAGTGACAAAGGCAAAGCTCTTGTCACAAAGAATAAAAGCTGGACAGACACCTCAGATTCTAAAAGTGAGGAAAATTATGCCTTGATGGCAAATGCTGATATGGCAAGTGCTGAAAGCAGTTCTGAAGCTGCTAAGTTAAAGGTACCTCAAACTACTTATGCCTTTCATACTGATGATATTAATGAATTGAGAAGATATCTTAAAACCATGTTCATTAGCTATAGAGATCAAAATTTAACATGTGAAAAATTAACTTCTGAAAATCTTGTTTGCTAAAAGAGGAATGATTATTTAGAAAAAGAGTTAGTCATGTTCCATCAAACTCAGAAAGATAGAGATGATGCTTTTTATGTTAGAGATGAAGTGCTTAAAATGAATGAATCTCTAAAAGCTGAGTTAGAAAAGGAAAGAGGGATTATCAGGACTTGGACTAACTCTGGCAGAACAACTCAGAATTTGTTAAGTAGTGAAAACTGGAAAGAGGGCTTAGGTTATGGAGAGGATAAGAATGATAAATGAACTGTAGATATTAAGCCTATAGTTGTTAAACAAAAGCCAAAGTTAAAACCTTTTAAGTTTGTAGCTGTAAAGTCTGATACTGAGAAATCAGAAGTTAAAAAGGAATTAACTTCTGACAAACTAAAACAGGAAAAGACAACTGAAGTAAACGTAGGCTTAATGACAAAGAAGCAGTTTAAGCATAAGCTGAAAGATGTTAAGAATGCAAACAAGGTAAAATCACCTAGGAAAAATAGGAATGGAAAGGAAGGTGTGAATAAAAGCAATGATTATAAGTCTGTTCCTGATGCTCCTAGAAAAACATGTCATAACTGTGGAAGTTCTAACCATCTGGCTTCTTTTTGCAGGAAGAATAAGAACATAAACTCCTTACCTTCAAAGTCAAGAGTTAAGAGTCAGTCTGTTAGATATAAGCCACAAAATCCTTGTTTTCATTATGGTAGTTTATGGCATTCCATTTATACTTGTAAGGAATATCATAGTATGTACTATGATTATTATCAAATAAAACCTTCTTTAAAGAAAGTTAGCATTGTTCCTTCTAGTGTAAGTTCTGATTCAAAGGCTGATAGTGTAAATTCTGATAAGAAAAATGTTAACACAAACTCTGATGCTAAATCCACTGCAAATATTAACAAACTTAATAAGGCCAAAGGATCCAAGCAAATCTGGGTCCTCAAACAAATCATTAGTGATCTTTGTGATTGCAGGGCAACAGGAAAAACATCCTAGTTCTGGACAGTGGATGTTCAGGACATATGACTGGAAATAAAGCCCTGCTATCAGACTTTGTGGAGAAGGCTGGCCCAAATGTTTCTTATGGAGATGACAACATTGGAAAAACATTGGGATATGGCAATATCAATCTTGGGAATGTCATCATTAAAGAAGTAGCTCTGGTCTCAGGACTTAAACACAATCTGCTGAGTGTCAGTCAAATCTGTGACAGAGGTTATCATCTGGATTTCTTTGAAGAACACTGTAAAGTTGTAAGTAAATCTACAGGCAAAGTTTTTCTGAAAGGATACAGGCGTGGTAACATTTATGAAGCCAAGCTTTCAACAAGTACTGATGGTTCTGCAATCTGTCTGATACGTAGAGCATCAATTGAAGAAAGCTGGAATTGGCACAAGAAACTCTCTCATTTAAATTCCAACAATATAAATGAACTAGTCAAGAAAGATCTTGTGAGAGGACTGCCAAAGTTAGTATTTGCTCCTGATGGCCTTTGTGATTCTTGTCAGAAGGCTAAACAAAGGAAATCCTCATTCAAGAGCAAGACTGAATCATCAATTCTTGAGCCTTATCACTTACTACATGTTGATCTATTTGGTCCAGTAAATGTCATGTCTATTGCAAAGAAGAAATATCCTATGGTCATAGTGGATGAGTTCACCAGATACACATGGGTGTATTTCTTGCACACAAAAAGTGAAACTGCATCTAAATTGATTGATCATGTCAGGCAACTGGATAAATTGGTCAAATATTCTGTGAAAATAATAAGAAGTGATAATGGTACTGAGTTCAAATATTTGATAATGGAAGAGTTCTGTAAAAACCATGGAATCAAGCAGGAATTTTCTGCTCCTGGAACTCCACAGCAAAATGGAGTTGTTGAAAGAAAGAGTAGAACTCTCATTGAAGCTGCACGTACAATGCTTGATGAAGCAAAGCTTCCAACCTATTTCTGGGCTGAAGCTATACAGACTGCTTGTTTTACTCAGAATGCAACACTAATTAACAAGCATGGAAAGACACCATATGAGATGGTGAAGAAAAAGAAGCCAAATCTGAAGTATTTTCACGTATTTGGATGCAAGTGCTTTGTTCTTAAGACTCATCCTGAACAACTATCCAAATTTGATCTAAAAGCTGATGAAGGCATCTTTGTTGGATATCCACTTTCGATAAAAGCCTTCAGAGTCTATAACTTGAGAACAAGAGTGGTCATGGAATTTATCAATGTTTCTTTTGATGACAAGAAGATTACTGGACTTGAAGATTTCAATGATCATGATCAACTGATATTTGAAAATGAAGACTTAAATTCTGATACTGAAAATCCTAACAGTCTATATCCTGATACTGGAAAATCTGATGGATTAAACTCTGATGTTATTGAAACTGTAGTGACTACGCCAAAGGAAGATGCACCTATGCAGGGGGAGCATACTTAAGATACAACCACATCTCAAGAAGCATCAGAACATACATCTGGCTCTTCAAGTTCTGCTACTTCAAGTGAATGTCTTTACAATTCTTTTCTTTCTCAGACTGAACCAAAGAAAGTGGAAGAAGCTCTTCAAGATGCTGATTGGGTGCAAATAATGCAGGAAGAGTTAAATGAATTTGAAAGAAACAAAGTCTGGACCCTAGTGCCAAGACCAAAAAACAGATCTGTTGTTGGTACAAAGTGGGTATTCAGAAACAAAACTGATAGTGATGGCATAATTATAAGGAATAAGGCAAGGTTGGTTGCAAAAGGATATTCTCAACAGGAGGGAATTGACTATGATGAAACATTTGCACCAGTTGCTAGATTGGAAACCATAGGGATATTTTTGGCTTATGCTGCTCACAAAAAGTTTACTGTCTTTCAAATGGATGTGAAAAGTGCTTTTCTCAATGGAGAATTGGAGGAGGAAGTATATGTTGAACAACCTCCAGGCTTTGTAGATTCCAAATATCCAGATTATGTCTACAGGCTTGATAAAGCACTCTATGGCCTTAAGCAAGCTCTAAGAGCATGGTATGAGACTTTAGCTCAGTTTCTTCTGGAAAGTGGATTTAACAGAGGAACTATAGACAAAATACTGTTCTACCTCAACCATTGAAAGGACTTACTTCTGGTTCAGATTTATGTTGATGATATCATTTTTGGTTCTACAAATGACAAACTTTGCAAGAAGTTTGCCAAACTGATGCAGTCAAGATATCAAATGAGTATGATATGGGAACTTAGCTGTTTTCTGGGCCTTCAAGTCAAGCAGAATGAAGAAGGCACTTTTATTTGTCAAACCAAGTACACCAGAAATTTGCTGAAGAAATTTGGAATGCAAGATTGTTCAAGTGCATCCACTCACATGGCCACTGCAACAAAACTGGATAAGGATACTGGTAAATCAGTAGATATTACTGATTACAGAGGTATGATTGGCTCTCTACTCTATCTAACTCCTAGTAGACCTGATATCAGGTATGCTACCTGTCTTTGTGCAAGATTTCAAGCAGATCCAAGAGAACCACACTTAACAGCTGTGAAAAGGATTTTTAAGTATCTTAAGGGAACAGCTGATCTGGGATTGTGGTATTCCAGAGAATCAGATTTTAAACTAATAGGTTACTCAGATGCAGATTTTGCAGGTTGCAAAATTGACAGGAAAAGCAGAAGTGGAAGCTGCCAATTTCTTGGAGGCAGATTGGTTTCTTGGTTTAGCAAGAAACAAAAGTCAATTTCCACATCAACTGCAGAAGTAGAGTACATTGCTGCAGGAAGCTGTTGTGCACAAATTCTTTGGATGAAGAATTAGTTACTGGATAATGGGTTAACATATTTTAAAATCCCTATTTACTGTGATAATCAAAGTGTTATTGCTATGACAGGTAATCCAGTTCAACACTCAATGACAAAGCATATCAGCATTAGGTACCACTTCATAAGGGAACATGTGGATGAAGGTACAGTGGAATTGTACTTTGTTCCAACAGATCAACAACTAGCAGATATCTTCACAAAACCACTGTGTGAAGCTACTTTTACAAGATTGGTAAATGAACTTGGAATGGTTTCAGGTTTTTTCTCTAAATCTGCTTAGTTTTTGTTCTGATGCATCAGACTTTATGATCAGTATTTACAGATATTACTCTCTCTGTGTATTCTGGGTTTAATTGAAAATTGCTTAAGTACTGATTGGTATCTGTTGTGAATTTCTAAAACTCTGATAGTGATATGATTGTTTCTGTGACTATTCAATCCTATGAGGATAATTGTGCTAGATGCTGACCTAGTCTTCAATATACTAGAGATCCCATGTTAGAAGTAATTATTTATGTGGAAATCCATTGACACAAGCAAATTCTAATATTGAGCTTAGTTAAGTTTACTTTGTCTATCTTATTACTAAGTCAAAAACTAGAAGAATGCTTTTCATCTGTTAAGTTCTGATGTTAATAAATCTGTTGAATGTACTAAAAGCTGATAAACCTCTCTTATTAAAAGAAAAAGGAAAAGAAAAAGAAATAAAAATCAGGTACTCCTTTGAGGTCTAGAGTAAAAATGTGGAAGGGACGACCCAAGTGCATTGCTGGTATTAAGTAATATGCATCAGAAAAGCAAAATATTTTTCTTGGTGACTTTTCACACTCTATGATTACTGGAGAAATACTCTGAAAATAGTATAAATTCTGATAAGCATTCATACTCACTTACACTGAGAAGCCACTGCAAAATGGAATTTAAAAAGATGCACAAAATTAGCACAAGACAGTTGAGGTGGACACATGCATGAACTCATTCAATAGTAGGCTTCAGAATAATGACAGATTTTAAGTAAAGTTTTAGTTATGCCTTATTTCTAAGATGTACTGAAGTGAATCAAACTTTACTCTTTGTCTAATATTTAGCTTAATGCACACACTAACACTCCATATGAATGATGAAAATTACTGTGGTGATCTATGTTGTTGTAGATGAACAGTTTCTGTGTCAGATTGCATAAATTCCGATGACAGGTTCTGTTGAACGTTATGATGATTAAGTTCTGAAGAATCGATATCAGAATTTGGGTGAAGAATTACGGAGATAGGCATTCATTTTTCGAGTTAAGAAATCATGTTCTGATGACTGTTAAGTTCTGATATAAGTCTAAGTTCTGATATTAAATTCTGATCCTTTACTTGACTTATTTGTGGTTAAAATATGAAACAGTCTCATTTTAAATCAGAATATGTTTGGACGGAATATTAACAGTCAATATAATTAGGGATAGTGGTACACGTACATGCACAGTAATTTTTACTTGTTTCTTGTGCACATTAAACCTCGTTTTACACTTCCAATGACTGTTTTTCCTCTTCCCAGTCTAGGGAGACGAGGTAGAATTATTTCTACCTGTCAGCATTAAATTTCCTTGTGTCTCCTGGCATTCTCTTGCCAATATAAACCAACACTTCACATCAGCCTACACATCATTTCTTTTCTCACTTACTCACTCTCCTTTCCCTCATACCAACACAAACAGGGTCAACTACAATATGTTTTTGAACTATGAGACCTTCAACATGGAGCTGAGCTGTGAGGCCTGGTAGCAAGAATGGCACGTAACTGTCATTCCTGATGAGATTTGGGACTCGGTTCCCCAGGAGGTTCTCACACACCTCCTGTTCTTTTACATGGATTACCATCGCCATCTGGAACGATTGGAAGAAGAAAGGCTGGAAGCTCTCCGCCAACAAGAGCGAATCGTTTGACTCACTATTCTTTTTGTAGAGAGTCGGAAGAAGAAATAATTTATTTTCTTCTTCCTGTTTTTCTTCATTGTCAGCTTTGTCCGGCTTTTAAGCCAAGGACAAAAGTTGTTGATGTTAGGAATAGAAGCTTAGGACAGTCTTGTAATACTCTGATGTAATTTCAATTTCATGAATGTATTCTCTTAATATATTAATGGAATTTCTTATTTTTGCAAGATTCTGTCTCTGAGATGTTTGCAATTTAACTGGACTGATAAATCCTGATATATCCATGTTCTGATGATCATTTTAATCATTGATTTAAATTAAGTTCTGATTTTAAAATATCTGTACCTGTTTACTTGATTTATTTTGGCCATTCTCACACTCGAAATTTATTTTCAGAATATTGGTTTTGCAGTGAAAATAATTGAATAAGTGGGAACAGTTTAAATTTTGAATTAAAACTGACTTACCTCAATTAATGGGATTATTTGGTAAGTGGAACGGTTTTTCCTTGAAAAACTGCATGTGATAAGTAATGATTACTGTTTTCCCATGCCCAATAACTATTCATTATTGCTGCATGTCTGACAGGTGTCCAACGGTTATATCTTTTTAACCATGTATAAGTAAGAGAGAGAGAAGATTATACAATCTTTTATTTACTTTTACACTTTATCTCTCTTTCTTCACTTTTACTATCTCTCATCTCCTGAAGTTGTTTTTCATACAGACATTTTATCAAACACCTTACAGGGACTCTCAATTTTCAATTTTTCTCATGGCACCTAAGGATTTGATCATTGATGGAGCTAAGTTCCTTCCAAATAACTATGCTACAATTCTCAATCATGATGAAGCTCCGTCTGAGTTACATTTTGTGCAAGATCTTCTTGCACACAGTAAAATTGGGTATGCATTGACCCAGCCTTCAATCTTTTAAAGCCAACAAGTTCTGACGTATTGGCGGACTGGGCATTTTGATAATGGTGGTGCAACTGGTACTCCCAGTATTGTTTTTGAAGTGGATGATTCTGAACATGTGGTAACTCCTGGTACAATTCGCAAGGCCTTACATTTACCAGAAGGCTATATTTTTTCAACACCGGAGGAATCAGCTCTACAAGAGTTAATGGACGGTTTAGGGTATGAAAGGAGTTTGGCTAAGCTTGGACAGTTGAAACGGGCATATATCAGAAAGGAATGGAGCTTCTTATTCGACAGCATCACTAAAGCCTTCGAGAATAAGTGTTCCAACTTTGATGCCATTCCAATAATGAGTCAGCATATCGGGTATGCTATTATTAACCAAACTCATTTTGATTTTGCAAGTACTGTGATAGGTTTTATTGGGGATAGGATGACAGAGGATAGGAATGTTGTCTACTTTGCTAGATTCTGTCAGCTTATATATAATTTATGTTGTGCTGATGAACCCCAACCTACTACTGACTTATATCCACCTTTTAAACTTGCAAAACGAGCCTTTAATGACTTGGTAAATGCTGACCTTAAGAAAACGGTGGTTAGACCTTTACAGATTCCTCAGTCTGTAAAACAGATCTTGGTAAATGCTGATCCTGAAACCTATAGATCTGTTTATCCTGATGTACAACCCATCACCACATCCCAAACACCACATCAACCATCAGAACATACCACTCATACATCTATACCTCAACCCTCCCTCAGAACATATCTCAAATCATATCTCACTCCTTCACAGACAGCTCAACCTTCATCCGCATCACCCACTGTGAAGCCTTCATCTTCCAAGCCCAAGAGGACAAAGACTGTTCCTCAAACACCACAGAAGAGAAGGAGGATTGTTCTGAGAGATGAGTCTGATAGTGAGGAACAGGTTTCTGCATCAGAACCTGTTGTTACAGAAGCTGAGAAGTTTCCTTCTCAGAAGGATTCTGGAATTGGGGGATCTAAGCTTCTCAAAAGGCTTAGAAGAATGACTTTTGCTGAACCTTCCAAGGAATCCCCACCTTTAAAGAGATACAAGAAACCGAGAGCTAAAAGGCCAGCTTCAGATGATGAGGAAGCAGCAGCTAAGGAAGGAGATCAGGAATCTCTGATCTCACAAGAACCAGAATTTGCTGAAGCTACTGCATCTCCTTCTCCATTGACCCCAACTCAGGAAGCTGCTACAGACAAAGCAAACACACCATTTGTGTCTCCTGTACATGAAACTGTATCTCCTGTAGACCCAGGCATAAGTGCTGAAATTGATATTCACAACCTGGTTGTGCCTGAGGTTCTCTACTTAGAAGCTCCAACAATAATTCATCCATCAACAACACCTGTTATTGATGCTACTCAAACTCTAGAATTGTCTACTACACCTTCTCTGCATCTAGATGTTGATGATTAGAATATAGGTGAGCATCAGGATATGGCTGTTGATCAGAACTTGGAAACAGATCAGCACTTAGAGGATGATGCTGAAGCCTCAATTGCTTCTCATACTGTTGTTTTATTAGAAGATGCTGATTCTGTTGGTTCTGATGCTGCAAATGTTGATGATACTGGTGATGTTGCTCCAAATGCAGATGCTGATGCAGCTAGTCCTTCCGGACATGCACCTCCACAAACTGTTTCTAAATCTGAACTAGTCAAGAAGTTTGTACGAGGAGAAGCACCAGTACCTTGGAGTGAAACTCCCAGAGGACATGAGTGGACTAAGGAATGGAAGTCAGTTACCTTTGTTCCATCTGAAAAGATTCTTGCTGAGCACTTGGCCAAAGCTGATGAAATGTTAATTAATGATGATTTCAAGACACAGCTTCGAGTCACTGCATTGAGTACTAGACATCTGCAAGGTCTCCATTCAACAACTCATGCAGAGTTACATCAAGTTAAGGAAGAATTGCTCAAGCAAGATATGACTAGGACACTTGATAAGAAAAAATTCTTCAAACCTACCTTTGACAGAGTTGCTTACATTGAGAAGACTCAAGAGAAACAACAGTCTCAGATTGATGATATTTTGAAAAATCAAGCTTATCAGCAATCTCAACTCGATGAAATCCAAGCCTCAGTGGAATTGCTTGTCTCTCTTCTCTTACCTGTTGATGCCAAAAAGGGGGAGAAAGTACTTAAGTCCAAATGCAAAACTGTTAAGACACTGAAGGGGAAGGATGATGAAAAAGATGACCAGGGAAACTCTGGAATGGGTGGAGGTCATGGTCAAGGTAGAAGTTTCTCATCAAGAAGAGCTGGAATTACAAGTCATAGGACAAGTTCTGATGCTGGAAAAAGAATTACTTCTGCTACTGGTAAAAGGATAAGTTCTGATGAACTTTTGGATCTTGATGAAGAAATGTCAAGACAGTTATTTCTTAAGGAAAATCCATGAATGGACTTGGAGAGTCTGATGGAAGAAGAATCTAGACTTAAGTCAGAAAAAGTCAAATCTAAATCTGAAGCTTCTGTTGGTAAAAAGAAACTTCCAAAACTCAAAGGCATTGTGATAAAAGAAAGGACAAATCCTGAAGCAACCAAAGCTAAATCACAATTGCAGATAGATCCAAGGTCCAAGGGCAAAGAGAAAGTTGGTGAACCTATCAAGGTTTATGTGCCTCCTGTGGATGAAGAAATTACTGATGAAGATCCTGATCTTGCTCTGACTTCAAGAAAAATTTCTAAGACAACCTCTGACATGGCTCAAGTTGTTCAGAGTCAAGAGATAGTTAGTTCTGATATCTCAAAGAAGCAAGTAACCTCTGACATAACTCAAGTTAACTTGATATCAGAAGATAAATCAAAGGAAACCTCTGACACTGCTCATGTTAAACCTTCAAAGATACTCCTACCAGGATTCACCAAAGCCAAACAGACTCAACCTTTGAAGACTGCTGCAAGTGGTTTTGAAGCAAGAGTGGTTACTGGAAAGGAAGCAAGAGATAAAACTGGATTGGGAAGTGCTGATGAAAGAAGAATACAAAACACAACCAATGATCCAACTTCCTTAAGTGAACCAGGTATTGGAGCAACTCCTGAAAGATTGAATCAATTAGAATCTATATAGATGGTTTACCATACCTACTTGAAAGAACATATCTTGTTGTCCTTCATGACAGATGGTAGGGTTTATCATATAAGGGAAAATGCCATTCCACTGAAGTATTTTGAAGAACTGGAACATGTATTAATCTTACTTCAAGTGAATGACAAAATAACAGAAAGTGCTGCAAACTTTTTGAAGAGTCAAATTCAGAAACAGAAAAGGCTTTATTCTGTTAAGTCTGACAGCACATATCTTCCAAAGTACAGAGATCACAAGGGTGATATTGTTGAGATGAAGCCTAACTCTGCTAAGATTATAACTAACTTTCTGGGTTACAGGGCTGTGGAATTCAATCTTGAGTCTAACAAGACGTATTTGATCAGACTGGATCAGGACATAAAGAAAGCTAAAATTAATGATCTCAGGGCTGCAATCTTTCAAACTGGTGAAGATTCTGCAGAACTTAAAGATGCTAAAAGGAGGATGATTGATGAACTCAGATATGCTGAGAGAAGTTTGTTGAAGAACTATCTCAGAACAACTCCTGACATCAAAGAGATCCGAAGATGAAGCCAAGTCAAGATCAACAACTGCTCAAATTCTGATATGAATATAGACTGAAGTTTTTATCAGAAGTTAAAGTTGGTAAAGCTTTAAGGACAGTAAGTTGTAGTTATCTAGTCAAATTCTCATGCATTTGTACTTAATGTTTTGACATCATCAAATATCTGTTAACTTGTATATTATGCTAATTTACAAGTTGGGAGAGATTGTTAGATATATTTGATAATGTCATGACTAATGTGATTTATGTTTAGTTTTCAGATCTTACTTAAATAGGACAAATCAGTACTTAACTGAAATCAGCACTTATACTGAAGTCAAAACTTAAGTCGTCAGTATTTATGGTTCAGGAGATATTTATCAGAAGATAATATCAGGACTTAAAGGAAACGTTCAGATAAGGAAAGCAGCTGATTTACAGGAAGAGAAGATCGAGACGAAACATAAGAAGAGATATGCATGAAGATGGAATTCTATGAAGAATAGAATACTTGGAAGAAAAGATATCTGATTGATATATTTTAGGAAGCAGAATTATATTCCATATCAATTAGCGAATTTTGTAACTGTGTAGTATATAAACACTGACATAGGGTTTACACTATAAGTGTTATCATTATCGAGAAGATTATTTTTTTGTAACCCTAGCAGCTCTCATGATATTTGTTCATCACTGAGAGATGACAGTTCCATACTGTAACAGGGTTTATTGTTTTGAATAAAGTTTGTTTTCTGTTACTTGAGTTATTAAAGTTCGATTTGATTGTGCTATACACTGTATTCACCCCCCTCTACAGTGTGTGTGACCTAACAAGGGTTTTAACTATCAGTAATACATTAGGCAGTCCGACTATAAACTTGGAAAGAGTTCTCATTATCTAAGTGAACTTATTATTTTTAACATCGCATCATCTCTAGGGTTTATAAGGCTTAGCTCTGATATCATTTCTGTAACACCTCCAAATCCGGGATCGAGGATCTGGGTTGTCACGAGTTCCATTTCCATTAATCAAAACTTAATCTTGAATCAACAATTAACTACCGCGTACTGACCCTACAACATACACACAAACACCACATGTTATAGTCTTAGAGATAATAACGAAAATAGTACAAGTCATACAATCCACATATTATAAGTTATTACACCTCAAAAGAATTTCTGAATAAATTTACATATTTCTTGCCACTATAACAATTCATAGATATGCATAAGTCTAGTACATCAAAAGTTGAAAGCCTAGCCTATTGGTAGTTCCTACCTCAGCCACAACGACATTAACGCCTACAGGAAACTGCAGAATGTTTCCTATCCGTTTGCGAATTGGGAGCTTGGTCGTGTCCATATCGCTTCGTTGCTGTTGTGATAGATAAAATAAGCCAGGGTGAGCAACACAGCCCACCAAAATAGCATATAATTGTTCAACAGTATATGTATATTTTTATAGTATTTAGCAAAGTCTCAGTCAAACAAATATGAACCAAGTTTAATATCTTAACGCGACGAAGTCACAAAATATTCAATATATATACTTTTCATAAATAATTGAAATCCTCTACCATGCATAATATACATAGAGTTCTATTATATAAATTGTATAAAATAATGTTACAAGGTGATATCATATCTCTAATGTCACACCCCCAACTTAAACAGCAAAATAAATATAGTTGTTACAACATTTTAAGGGAAGAATACACAAACAACTCCAAGATCTTACAGTTTAGGGTTTGGAACAGCCCAACACTACCAACTATTACATCTGATTACAATTACCGAGTCCTCACACAAACTATTATTACTTATTCTACCTGAGCTCGAACATAAGCATCAGCATCACAGGTCTTACGGGCAGTCTGCTTGAATCTAACCATAGCTGCTAGCTGTAATATCAGGGTAAAGCAAGAAGTGAGCCAAATGCTCAACAAGTGCTAACAGTACGATACAAACATAAATCGAGATATACCTTTAAGAATGACAATAGAAAGACATAACCAATGATAACGAGAGATAAATCTATGTGAGATGGCATCATTTTGCTTATATCAAACAATTTTAAAATCATGTCTTAATCAAAATCATTTTATGACGCTACGGATTACAGCCGGTGATCAGCCGCGAAGTAATCCCGAACCTCGCTGGGTTCTAAAACATTAACGAGAATCCCTAGGCAACTTTTAAGCCTAATATAAGTGTGGAAAGGACCCGCGTCTCAGTCCAGATCCACTATTCAAGGAAAACATTTATCCCCCTTTGGGACTGAGAACCCATATTTTATTTATTTCAAAAACTGATGCCGAATTATAACAAAATCTCTTTTAACAGTAAACATTTTTTTATTAAGGAATTATAGATCAACTCGAAACACGGGAAATATGGTACTAAATCTCAGGGCCACGATTCACAAAACTATACTCTATTAGGGTATCTGAATGGTTTTCATGTATCAAGGTTTGGACAAGGGAATTTAGTGAGGCTATTGGATATTATGAAAGGAAGTGCCAAATTGGGCTTAAAACAATGGATTCTCGTCAAGGTACAGGTATTGGATCATTAAGAAGATAAGCTTCATGAATACTATGGGTGTTAAGGTATGAAAAAATGATTCTTCAGATCAGGATATATCAGAGTTGTCAAGCTTTAGAATAAGAAAGAGGGGTATCAATCAATGAGGGATTACTTTGATAAGTTTCTGACTTTCAAAGTTCAAGGTAAGGTTCTATAGGGATTCAAGTATCAGGATGAGATATCAATACTTAGGAATCATCAACATGTTAATCAAGAGGATCAATCAAGTAATATATCAACTTTTCATTTTATCATGGCATTTAACTATCATGAAAAGGCTTTTGAACTACTTACAATACATACTTGAGGGTTCATGGCATTTCTATATAATTCAAAGATAAACGAAAGATACGCTTGATTTAAAACATATCAAATGACTCAGGATAATTGCATTGATATATATGAACTGTTTAGTAAATACAAAGGTCAAGTTGAATCACTTGCCTTGAGAAAGGCTGGTCTGGTCTGACTGGTAGGAGCAACAACTGGAGCTTCACTCGACCTTTATGGCAAGTTTTCCCTCGTCTCGAGATCCTACATAAATAATAATCCTCATTATAATATATTCTCACTAACTTAACCTATTTACAACCCGAAATTAAACACGGATGGCACTTAGGCCTATACGCACGTAATTTTATATTCACTTTTTAATTAAAAAAGTACACACATAGCCAAATATTCACATATCATATATTAACACCAAATAACACCATATATACCATAATGCAACACTGGGCTTGGATGATCTCGACTCACATCTTAAGTCACTTGGTCGCTAAACTAGACAAAGTCTTCTAATTTTGGCTTCCTAACTCGATGTGCCTTTCCTAAATTATCCAAAACCTATTGACCCTCACTTGTGCCTTTTTCTCTACTGACCTTATACTATCTTACAACTATGGTGGTCGACCTAATACTCACTTCTAAGTATTCTAAAACTATGTGATAAGTGAAAGTGCTCACTGGTGCAAATTTCAGAATGACAACTATAGTTTCTTGAGTGCATTAGAGACTCTTAAACTACAAGTTTTCCTTCAAAACTTTTACACAAGACTCTCCTGACCTAAGGGCATCTCATAAACTTGAGGTGGCTCAAGGGCCTGGCTTGGGCCTGGCTTGGGCCTAAGCTAAAAGTCCAAGGTTCCCCTATTTTTCTGGGCAGAAAACGCCCTGACTTGAATTAACTTGTGACACATGGTTCTAACTCATATCCTATGAAATATGGTTGTAAAAACTTCTCTGACACTCCCTCAAACTAAGGCCCAATGGGGCCTAATGAGGGCCTACCCTTGACATGGTCAAATCTTCCTATTTCTAAGTTGCAACAAAACTGTCCCCTGCTGGACAGATTTTTCTATTCTACTTGTGCACCTAACCAAATGACATGCAAACCTCCAACCAACTCCTAAAACCTTTTATATACTCCCAATACTAACTTCGGGTAGCTTGGGCCTCAAAGTGCACATCAATGACATGGTCAAACCTCACTCTAAACCTCAGGGTACTAAACTGATTTTCTGCAGAAACTATAACTCTCATTTTCCAAGGTTTTTGACTTGATAAACTCAACTAACAACAACTCAATACTTAAACCAAGACTTATACATGGTAATCTACTGAACTAACTCCCTTATTCTCAAAATACCCTTGGGTGAGATCATCCTTACCTAAGGTATAATTATGGCAAAACAAAAGAAACTACACTTCACAACTCACAAATCTTCATGCTTTTGAAACAACAAGGTATATATATTTTTATAAAAGATAACCACGAATTATTACCATGCAACAAGAAGCATAAATCAATATTAACACATTATTCCTACTGAAATTAAGGCTGTCTAACAAAATCTTTCTAAATGATCAAAATCTTACAACAAACTAAGAGAAATCCACATACATACATGCCTTCGGGTTTTTCAATCCAAAACAACACATTTTCTACATATGTTCTATCATAAAATTGACATGCAAGCCTAGCATAAGATATACCTAGATGATCACTTAGCATGCAAGGAGTTTTATCAAATTTTCACCACAAAATTCAAGTCATTATCACATAAACATGCAAAAATTGAACAAAACAACAAGAATGATCTGTAGGACCATTCATTCGGCTCCCATATGGTCATGGCCGAATGAATTGGAAGGAAATGGCCATTTAATCATCAAGAGTTTCCTTCTCAAGACCTAGCACTTATTCATTCCTTGTAGTCCTCTCAAAAACAACCTTAAATCCATAAGAATCAAGATTGTATTTTGAGTTCCACTAAAACCTTTACATGCAACCTTTTAAACTTAAACTTTCTACTCAAAAATCTTTGAAATATGAGTGATCATGGTATGGGAAGTAACATTTACTTTTGTAAAGAGTGGAAGCTTGGTTGAGGATTGAAGAAAAAAAATGGGGAGGGGGTTTCGGCTTTTAGCCGAGAGTGAGAGGGGAGAGCCGAGAGGAGGGGAAAAAGAAGGAGGGAGGTGTGGAATGGTGGAGTGAAAAATGAAGTGGTAATCATATTTGTTTGGTTTTTATGCTTTTGATTTGACCCCAAGTGAGTGGATTTAAGAAATGACACAAGTATCCTTCTAGCTAAAGTTAGGTAGATTTGCATGCAAGGACAAAGTGGTAACTTGGTTAGTAGAATGAAAGTGAGTGGGGTTGGAAATGTCTTCCTTGCCCCTTAGTTAAATGGAAGATTATTTGCATGCAAGGATAGCTATGTAATTTGCTAATTATAACAAATAAAATTTGTAAAGATTTATTTTTATAAAATAAAATACAAGTTCAAAAATTATAAAATTTATACCATAAAATAACTTGGATTTTTAGAGACTTTTTAAAATCATTTTCACAATTTGTGAACAAAATAATTTTTTAAAGAAAATTTTCCAAGGCTTAGAATATTCCTTATAAATCAAAAATAAAGAAATTAAATAAACTCTTGCTTTGTAAAATCATATACTACATAAAGCAAATTTATAGTACAGAAATTTTCACTCACACAAACGTACAATCATTGAATATATTTTATTCGGCTTTATTATTATACCAAATCCACAAATAATATTACACGAAAGTACCGGTCGTAACATCCTCTCCCCCTTAAGGGATTCTATCCCCAGAATCTAAGAGAACAGATGAGGATACCGGAAACGCATATCAGACTCTAACTCCCAAGTCGACTCTTCGACCTTAGGGTTCATCCAAAGTACTTTCACTAACTTTACTGACTTATTCCTAAGACTCTTTACTTGCCATTCGAGTATTGAAACCGGTTTCTCCACAAATGACAGGTCTGCCTGAATTTCTACAGGTTCATATTCTAACACATGGCTAGCGTCAGGATTGTACTTCTTAAGCAACGACACATGGAACACATTATGCACATGCTGATACTGAGATGGTAAGGCCAACTCATAGGCCACCTTTTCCACTTGACTCAATATCTCAAAAGGACCTGTGTATCTAGGTGCTAACTTCCCTTTCTTGCTAAATCTCATCAACCCTTTTCTAGGTGACACCTTCAGCAACACAGCTTTGCCAATTTGGAATTGAACATCCTTACGCGCTGGATCCGTATACTTCCTCTGTCTATCTTGAACGGCAAGCAACCTTTTCTGAATTAACTTGACCGAGTCATGTAACTGTTGTACCAATTCCGAGCCGAGAATTCTTCCTTCTCCTATTTCATCCCAACTTGTTGGTGATCTACATTTTCGCCCATATAAAGCTTTGTATGGTGGCATGCCGATACTGGAATGATAGATGTTGTTGTAAGAGAATTTAATCAACGGCAAATGATCGTCCCAACTTCCTGAAAAATCAATTGCACAACTGCGCAACATATCTTCAATTGTTTGAATTGTCCTTTCACTCTGGCCATCAGTCTGCGGGTGGTACGCCGTGCTCATATTCAACTTCGTGCCAAGACATTTCTGAAATTGCTTCCAAAATCTTGAATCGGGGATCTCTGTCTGAAACTATTGATACAGGTACTCCATGCCTTAGTACGATTTCCCGCACATACAGATGAACCAACTTATCCAGTGACGACTTCTCATTTATTGGAAGGAAATGCGCCAACTTCGTAAGACGATCAACTATAACCCATATTGCGTCATGTCCGGATTTCGTTCGCGGTAGTCCTACTATAAAGTCCATAGCGATATTTTCCCATTTCCATTCTGGAATCTTCAGGGGCTAAATTAATCCGCTTGGTCGTTGATGTTCTGCCTTCACTTTCTGACAAGTATAACACTTCGCAACCCATTCTGCCACGTCTCGCTTCATATTTGGCCACCAAAAGTTCTTCTTTAAGTCTCGATACATCTTGGTGCTTCCCGGGTGGATTGAAAATTTCGAATTGTGGGCTTCATGGAGGATCTCATTCTTTAATTCAAGTACATGAGGAATCCATATTCTGGATAAAAACCTTAGTATCCCTTGCTCATCCCTTTGAGTATTAATCTCCTCTCCAGATAACTGATTCTTCTCTTTCTCCATTACTTCTTCTTGATACTTCTTTATCTTTTCCACTAGTGTTGGCTGAAAGGTCATTGCACGACAAACTTCCTCGACTTTTCCATAAGCACAAAGTTCCAATTCCAATCTTTCGATTTCTTCAGATAACTCTTTTGATGTTATCATCATGTTTAGTCTCTCCTTCCTACTCAGAGCATCGGCCACTACATTCGCCTTTCCAGGATGGTAATTTATCGAACAGTCATAGTCCTTGATCAATTCCAGCCATCTCCTCTGCCTCATATTGAGCTCTTTCTGAGTAAAAATGTACTTTAAACTCTTGTGATCCGTGTAGATTTCACACTTCTCTCCATAGAGGTAGTGTCTCCAAATCTTGAGTGCGAACACTATGGCGGCTAGTTCCAGGTCATGCGTCGGGTACTTTAACTCATGCGGTTTCAACTGTCTTGACGCGTATGCGATCACTTTACTGTGTTGCATCAACACACAACCCAAACCCTTATGTGAAGCATCGCTGAATATTACAAAGTTCCCTTGATCATCTGAAAGTACCAACACCGGAGCTGTTACCAACTTCTGCTTCAACTCTTGAAAGCTATCTTCACATTCTGCACTCCATTCAAACTTTTTGATTCTTTCTGGTTAACTTGGTCAATGGCGTGGCGATCTTCGAGAAATCCTTGACGAATCTTCTATAGTATCCGGCCAATCCTAGAAAACTTCGCACTTCCGTAGGAGTCTTCGGCCTCTCCCAACTCATAACTGCCTCAATCTTTGCCTGATCCACTTTAACTCCCTCATTTCCAATGACATGCCCCAAAAATTGAACTTCCTTTAACCAAAACTCACATTTGGTAAACTTGGCATACAACTTCTCTTGTCGGAGTATTTCTAATGCTATCCAGATGTGTTGCTTATATTCTTCTTCCAATTTAGAATAAATAAGGATGTCATCAATCAATACCACGACAAATTTGTCTAAATACTTCTTAAATACCCGATTCATCAGATCCATAAATGCGGCCGGAGCGTTGGTCAATCCAAACGGCATTACTAGGAATTCATAATGCCCATATCTGGTCCGGAATGCGGTCTTGGGAACATCTTCTTCTTTGATCTTTAATTGATGGTATCCCGATCTCAAATCAATCTTTGAAAAGCATTTTTCTCCCTTCAACTGATCAAAAAGGTCATCTATCCTTGGTAGCGGGTAGCGGTTCTTGATTGTTACCTTATTCAACTCCCGATAATCTATGCATAGACGCATACTCCCATCTTTCTTCTTTACAAACAGAACAGGTGCTCCCCATGGCGACGCACTTGGCCGTATCACTCCCTTATCCAATAATCCTTGTAGCTGGCTCGCCAACTCTTTCATTTCTGCTGGTGCCATCCTATATGGGGCCTTTGAAACTAGTTCCGTTCCTGGAGCAAGGTTGATTTCAAACTCGATTTGTCGATCTGGTGGTAAGCCTGGTAGTTCGTTGGGAAACACATCCGGGAACTCGTTAACTACAGGAATATCTCCCATGTTGGGGCTGCCTTTTTCTGAATCCACTACATAAGCTAGGAACGACTCACAACCTTTTCTAAGTAGCTTCTTGTAACACCCCCAGATCCGGGGTCGGGGATCCGGGTCGTCACGGTCTTTCTTTCCACAATATCACTTCACTTAATTAATAATAATAACCTTATGTTGTGACCCCACACTAACACACACCACAACCCGTTATAATCTCAGAGATGAAATTTAAATAAGTACAAGTCTTTGAATCCACAATTTAAAAGTTATTACAACCCAAAATGATTACTTGATAAATTTACAGTTAATTGCCGTTATCTGCCACAAGTTATAATTATACATAATTGATTCTCAAAAGTAGATGGTCTGATCTACAATAGATCTACCTCTGCAGCTATAGCAGCTACAACATCAACGGGAAGACGCGGGACGCTTCCCACGCGCTTGCGCTGGGTCTGCTGGAGTCTGGCCATCTTTCCTAACTGTTGTTGTGTGATGAAGAAATAAAGCAAGGGTGAGCAGCAAGCCCACCAAAATAATATGTATAATGATTAACAATATATGAGCCTTCTCATAGCACTCATGAAAGTCTTGGTCAAAAGAAATGAACCAAGTTGATATCTTAATGCGATGAAGTCGCAAAATATTCAGTATATATATATACATATATACTTTTCAAAATATGGGAAGTCCTCTTCCATGCATAATACACACAGAGTTCCAGTTTATAACTGTATATATAAAAAATATCGTTGCAAGGTGATCTCATATATCTAACCTTGTCTCAACGTTTTTCCGAAAATCTTTGTCATTCATAAGACAATCATTAACTAGATATAAGTTTAAAAGATGAAGTTACAAGATACCCCAAAATACTTATATCTTTCCCAAATACTACTTGAACTACCCCCGTTCAAGTTATAATCAGTTTCAAAGGTTCATCACATAGATGAGACTACAAGACAAGATTTGAATAGATTCAATCTTTGAATATCATTATAAATAATGAAGTTACGAGATACTTCATTAAGTCCCGATATATAAATATATTCATATATATCTCCCATACATTTCCTGAAAACCTCTGTCATGTAAAGTATGAACAGAGTTGCAATATCCAATGAATTTGGAAGGAAAAGAATTTTGGCATAAACCAGATATCTTGCTGATCAGGCAAAGATACCAATAAGTAACCTTTTCTACTGTAGATGGATGAATTCCTCACCGGTCATCACCCTGGCCGCATTAGGACCTCGCGCTAGACCGTTACCCGGCCACTCACGCGTTGATGGACTGCCACCCAGCCACTTACACTTTGATAGACCGTACCCCGGCCTGTCGCTTATGCCGACTCAATTAGATGGGCTTACTTCCCGAACATTGGGCAAGTAATCAATTCATTCATCAAAACAGCAACCTTGTTGCGAATATAAAATACACCACAGAGCCGGATCCCTTAGATTTTTGAGCGAGTATTCAAGTCCCCTTAAAATGGAAGATCTTGAATTTGGAAACAAGTTTTGGGATCCTCTCTACCTTTTAAATTCATTTTGAAGACTCGAAAACATTTTTAAGAATGTTTGGAGTAATGCTGATTTAATAAAATAAATCAGTCCCAATATGAAAGAAATATCTGAATATTATTATTTAAATAATATTCCCATAAAGAATAATTGAGGTAGAAGTTGGAAAACTTATACTTGAATGAATAGCAATTAATCAAGGATATACTTATACGAAAGTAATATCTTTATTTGAATAATCAAAAATAAGTTTGATTATTGACACCTTATTCTTTAATAAAATAAAGAATATATTTCAGTAATAAGCGGAGTCATAATACCTCGAATGAATATTATAAATAATATTCATTAAATAAAATAAAGGAGTCATACATCCTCAAATGAATATCCAAGTAATATTCAATAAATAATATAAAGGAGTCATAAGTCCTCGAATGAATATTCAAGATAATATTCAATAAATAATATAAAGGAGTCATAAGTCCTCGAATGAATATTCAAGATAATATTCATTAATAAACTAAAGTTATCGAATAAACCTTATTCGATTAATAGTTTTGAAAACTATAACCATATATATATATAAATATATATATAAAATCTACTCGGGATCCTCGACTCCCGGTTTTAGAAAATGTTTTCACCTTTGGGTCCCTATACTAAGGGTACACGCAACTACTGCTTATCTCTAGCATAGGTATTATGCAACTATAAGCATCGAAATCAACAGATAGATAACCAGATTACGAAACAGACATGCATATATACCATATCAGCATGCTCCAATATATCGCAAAATTTGCTAATAACAATCATGCACTTATCACAAGATAATGCATATACATATATTTACATCACAACAACATTTATAACGGGTAGAAAACTTGCCTGAGCGACTGGGGGTTACGAAAGGCTCGGGACGAGTCTGGTAACCTATAAACAACAAGTAAGTTGGAATTAAACCAAAGTCACTTGTAAATCTATACTTTAACTAACTTAGACTCTAACGCTTGTTTTGCGCTTATTGATTCTCTTAAGTCACTCGAGTACCCTCGGCTCGACCATTTTTAATAATTTAACCTTTACGAGTTTTAAGGCGATTCCTTCGCGAGTGTCTTACCAACTGCCTAACACACTTATCATAAATGTTTCATACATTAATTAACCCTTTTTGGTCTTTAACCTATGTTTCAAAGTAAGGCGAGGGGAAAAGTTTCGTTCGCGAAATGCCGTTACTTGAAACGGTCGTTTCTCCTAAACCGTGCATCAGAATCGAACGAACTATATATCAAAACGAAGCTCGTAACATGAGCTATCTCAAAATGGCAGTGGTAATAATCTAACAGGGGGTTCTCGGGTCCTAATGTTATGCACAAAAACAGTCCAAAGAAAATTGGACGTTACGACGACTATGTTTACGCGATTACCAATTTTAAACTACTCCAATTAACCACCAACCAACTCATAACCATCAATACAACAAAACTTCACCTAAACCATACCACATCAGTCCATAATCTCCAAGGTTTTCAACTCAAACAACCACAATCAAGACCTATGAACTATAATCAAGCTTCAATTACCAAAACACTTCCAAATCAAACCAAACTACTAATAATCACAATCCATGCTTCTCATTTCACAACACCAACTATTAAACTTACTAACAAATAAAGTAAAGGCTAGGGTTTGAAGTTTATACCTTCCTTGGGAGGTGTTAAGTTGCTAGGAAGCCTTAGGGAGCCTCCTACAAGCTTGATCTTTCCAAAGAAATCAAGAACACAAAGTTAGGCTTTGAAGTTTCTAAAAGTCCGATTTAAAGAACTGTAAAAATGAGGGTCTTACCATGATTATTTGGACGAGACTTGTGAACTAGAGTTGTAGGCCATCTCAATACCTTTCCAATGAGCTATAGAACACAATATTTGAGTGAGAAATGAAGGAGATACAGCAGTTTTAGTATTCTGGTTCTGTTTTGGCCGAGAGCATGAAGAACAATGCCTTGGTTTCTTTTTGATTTTGATGAAAAATGATTTGCTTGGCTTGGTTGGTTCGATTTTTGTGTTTGTTTTAGTAAATTACCTAGTTGCCCTTAATTTTGTGTGGTTAAAAAGCCACCACATCTCCTTCCTTCCCATGTCATGCTTGTGTCATCCTCATGATGTCATCCTCCCCTCCTTGTCCTCTTTCTATTGGTTGGATGACATCATCCCCACTAATCCCCTTGATTAACTTCCTAATCGTTTGCCTAATGACCGCTGATCTGTTATACGGTTCGCTTAACTTTCGTTTTCGTTTATCGTTTGAGGGATCATACCCGGGATCTTATTACTTAGGTTCCCTTAACCTTTCTCAATATATTATATTCCTTTTATGATCCTCTCCTATAATCCTTTAATTTAAATCCTTTTTATCCTGTTACCTTTTTCTCAAATCTTTCCGTATCTAGTGTATTTCCGAGAAAAATCAAAGTGTTCGGATTTGGATTCTGACGATCTTTACATACACTTATATCCCATATAAAGTACTAATAAAATCTCAGAATATCCATATCAGAACCCCTACATAGTGTGGCATGAAAAGTTTTCTCATTCAGCAAAAACACTATTCATAAGGGTTTCAAAAATTTCCCAAAAATTGGGGTTATTACAGTCTCCCCTCCTTAAAAGGATTTCATCCCGGAATCAGATAGAAAGTGAATAGGGATACTCTCTTAGCATTGCACTTTCTAACTCTCGAGTAAATTTTCCCACATTGTGGTTCTACCATCAAACTCTTACTAGTTTGTTAACCCTTCCCCTAAGCACTTGTTCCTTTTCACTCTATAACCCTTCCTGGTTGCTCCATATAGGTTACGTCGGGTTGCATGTCTATGCGCTCATATGCCCCTATTTGTCTAGCATCCGAATTACACTTTCTTAACATTGATACGTGAAACACGCTATGACTTGCTACATGTTCTGGGGTAAGGCTAGCTCATATGCTAACTTCCCAATACTCCTTAATATATCCAAGGGTCCAACAATTGGTGGACTTAGCTTTCCTTTCTTTCCGAATCTCATCAATCCTTTCCAAGGGATACCTATAACATTACTAGGTCCCCTATTTCGTAATCTTTATCCTTTTGTGTCAAATCAACATACTTATCATGTCCATCTTGGGCTACTACCAGCCGTCCTCTGATTAGATCTATCATATCCTTGGTCCTTTAGACCACTGCTGGTCCGAGCATCTTGCGCTCTACAACTTCATCCTAACATAAGGGAGATCGACATTGTCTTCCCTCAAGGATCTCATAAGGCGATATCTCAATACTGGCATATGATCTATTGTCGTAAGAAAACTCAATCCGTGTTAAGTGATCATTCCAATTTCTTTCAAGTCTATTGCACAGACTCTTATTATAGCTTTTAGCATTAGAGCTTTTGCTTCTCAATACCCATTATTTTCCAGTTCGTAATCGCTACTACCTTCCGTTCCTAATATTATACTGGTTATACTTTTGCTCGTTAGCGTTCTATAACCTTTTAATAACCACGTCAACCTTAGTATCACGAATGTGTTCCCATTCCGCATACTACCACCACTTTATCACTCCTTTTTCAGTTGTTTCTATTTTCCAAAATTTGATCAATCAAATAGAAGTAAAGGAATTTGTTGAGAGATCACTATGATCATGAACACTTGTTATATCGCATAGTTAGTACAGAAGGTGGCCAGCCTTTAGTACTTGACAAGCAATTAAACAATAGCTGGTATCCTACTCGGCTTCTATCACACAGATAGATAGTCATTCGGCAATACCTCCCCTTCTGGAAGGGTTGTTCTTCTCAGCTTACATGAAATGAAAAGAAGAGAAAAGAACGAACTGAAGAGAATTGTATATAAAAAAAAATATATACTGCCACAAAATATCTGGCTTGGAACCTACCTCTGAATTATAGAGGTTTGTCATAGGAGAACAAAACATAAACGTATTTATATCAGCATCAAGTATTATAGTATCGTATTTCTCATGCCTAAATATTTCTATTCCGTCCATCATTCTATGGACCCATGCTCTTCCTCGAGCTTATACACAATCACCTTTGAAACTCCCTCGATATCGAAAATCGAATCTGGGATCTCATTCTAGACCTCATCGTTACTAGAATCCATTTCTATACCGCAACCTTCTTCGTATGGGTAATACTACTCTTTATCGATAAGAAGGAATAAATATATCATAGGTAGATAATTGACTTAATTAGTCTATCAATGATAACTTATACACCACCACGACCCGATTAGTGGTACTTACTCTCAACATCCATTCCAATACAACTCTCACGGTTGTAAGTAATCAGCTCATTACTCTAAGAATCATTCCTACATTACTATGGCCCACCGTTGACCTACTGTAGTCATTCATTTTCCATGAAGTTTTAATAGCTAACCATACGGAGTCCATTCATATCATATCGAATTCTTCTAAGGAGGTAACATGATCACCGTTCTTGATTCATGAAGAACACTCCTAATCCTGACGTACATTCATGACGTGAAGTAGATAAAAATTGCAGAAGAGTTTCAATCAAAGCAACGATAGCAGGTTAATACCATTCTTAATCATATGCCTTAAATAGAAGACTTAACTCAAAGGTTCGTCTAGTCCTTTTGGAAACATGGTCCTGGCTTATCCCAAGATAGGACCTCCTAAGATAGATAGCCCGTTCATGGTGATTACACGAATTAAACTTTTACCAACTACTATTACGGTTGGGTATTGCACAGTCATCAGAAGGAATGTCAATCTTCCAAACCATAATACAACCTTCACAGTTTCAACCATCATCACTGTATTCCTCTGGCACAAGCGCCTATAATTATCCTCTTACCTTTAAAGTGTCGGCCACCTCTTTGGCCTTTCCTGATATTAAAATTTCCTTATAGTCAATGTCATTTTAACCACCTCCAAATAAATTTTCTACCTTATTTCAATCACTGCTTATGTGAAGATGTTTTCCTTAAAATCTGATAAGTAAAAAAAAATATCACCATTTTTCCATAAGTTATTGCCTCAATCTTTAGAGGTTAATCACTGTCACGACTGACTCTCAATCATACTTAGAACATCTTTTATCTTAGGTCCTAATTGCCCTGAACAATTTCGACCTTTACTGGTTCGATCCATACTTTCTCGTGGTTTAACACGTGCCCCACTTGGCATCATTATAATTATGTCATATTTCCTTTATCAACATTTTTATTCTTGAGAATTTCGAATATTTCCTTTCTCCTTGTAAAACCTCTAAGGTTATCGTTCAATCGTTCCTCCTGTATTCCCTATATACAGGGCATATCAAAATACCATTTACTAATACTAGAACCATTGTCTATATACTTCTGAAAAATTTCTCCACTGATCCTTAAAGGTTATTATTACCTTAATCCTTTCCAATTCATACTGTCAAAACTCATACTATCCCTATTAAGGGTGAAATGCCAACCTTTATGCATTCCCCTAGGATTCGTTTTAAGTTACCGATGTTCTATCCTTAATTCCACCTTTAAAAAGGTACAAGCATCCTTCCATGGATAAATAAAGTCATATATCCCTGATAGGGGTATCTTATTCAATTATTCCCACCTCGATAGTCTATACCTAATTTCATAATAGCATCCTTATTCAAGTTAAGGTCAATCCACATGGCCTTCAAAAGATAAAAATGGTTATCCGCTTTTCTTTCCTGATTTGGTAATGATCACATGGATGATTTGGAAGATATTGGTCGTGTTCAACGTGAACTTCTTCTTAATAAATCCTTATTTACTTTTGTTGTTTATCTCAACAGTCATCTCAATGTTGGGATATCTTTCATACCTGGCATCTCCCTTCCTGGGTATCAAGCCACCGGTCTTACACTTCACATTCTTGAAGGTCACTTCCTTCATCCAATTTTCTTAATTTCTTACTTTCTTGTCTCCTCAGTCTATCCGCGTCTCATTATTTATCCTTCGAACTATCTCAAGATTTCTTCGAATCCTCCCAACTTACAGGGGATAATATATATGTATCTCTTATGCCCTCAACCATCAATTTTAACTCATGGTGAATCACCCTCATCCTGACGATTACTTACTTTTCTATTTCTATTACTACGAGTCTTTAGGGTTTCCTCATACCCAACTTCCTTATCATTATTTCATGAACTAACACAACATAAGCATTGATTTCAAACATCCCGTCATTCTGGATTCGTGTCCTCAGAACGAATCTTAACAAGTTTTACTACTTAGATTCATAATTTATCATACTCGTCTGCCTTTGTTCTGACTCTAAAGCTTTTACACTATCTCCTTATCTTTGGGAATTACTTTCCCGAAAACAATTGACTGGACTTAAATCAGTTTATTATAATCTCTTGCTCCGTGCCTTCCTTGGCCTTTCACCAGCAGGTGGTCTCTCTCTTAGGAGGGTGAGTGATAAAAACAGTCTTTTGTGATTCGTCAATCATTTAGAATCTCAAATGATTCCTATATTTCCTTTAGCCAGGCTCTTGCCTCGACTAGGTCAACCTGTTCCTTGGAACTCTGAGAGCTTAACGATTTAAAGGTCATGAAAGAATTTCCTGCCGCATTGTCCCCTCAGGGTGGTGGTTGGGGATAATAGTCTAAGTTCTGTCTAGACAGGTCCATAAATTGCCATATAGGAGTACCGTCTCGGGTCTCCTTTCCTTACTCGACTTTCTGTTTCCTTAGTATGAAATGTTTCAACCTTCTCCCATAATCGGGGTTATCTTATACATTAAAAACCTTGTTTTCCACTCCATTATGTTATGGGTTCTTTCTTTCTTGATGGCAACCTCCCTGACTATCACACTCTGGGTTTGCCCTAAATCATATTCCTCAAACTATGGCTCTCATCTAAGTTCTCATCCTTAAGCTCTTGAACTTTCGGAACCCAAATTCTATAGGAATACCTCATTATTCCCTTATCATCTTTCTCAGTATTAATCTCATATTTATTTGTTGGCTCTCTGCCTTCATTCATCACCTTTTTCTGGCACAATATGCTCTTTTCCAATAATTCGGTCTCTATTGCAATCTCAAACAGCTTTTCGGTACCGGCTCCGGTTACCTTCACTACTATTTCCATTTTCTCAAAATCTCTTATCAACTCTCCCAAAGACATTATCATCTTGAGTCTCTCCTTTTTACTAATGGCATCAACCACCACATTGGCTTTCCCCGAATGATAAAGAATCTCCCAATCATAATTCTTGATTAGCTCTAACCGCCTCCTCTGGCGTATGTTGAGCTCTTTCTACGTAAGAATGTACTAGAGCACTTATGGCTTAGGTAATTCTCGCACTTCTCTCCATACAAGTAGTGCCTCCAATCTTTAGGGTAAAACTATTGCCACGAGCCTAAGCTCATGGGAGGGGATATCGAATTTCATATTACCTTAATTATCTTGACATGTACGCGATTACCTTACCGTGCTGCATAAGCACGCACCCTAAGCCCTTGTGCGAAGCGTCACTACACTTCACAAAATCTCCTTTTCCATCCGGCAATGCCAGCATAGGGGCCATCACCAACCTCTGCTTCAGTTCTTGAAAGCTGTTCTCGCATTTCTCTGTCCATTCGAACTTCTCAGTCTTACGAGTAAGCCGCGTTAAAGGGGCTACTATCTTTACAACTTGAACGAACCTCCGATAGTGACCGGCCAATCCTACCTCTGGTAGTCGACCAAACCATGGTCATCAATTCATCAATGGTCCTTTATCCAATCCTGTCAGGATCCTCCATGGGATCCTCCTCAGCAACTATCCCTTCTAGGATAACATCCTCAACCGCTACATCCTCAATATCAACATCATCCGGTCCTGCGTTAGGACGCTCTATTGGATCCACAATCTGATCTCCAATTAGTAATAAAACATCATCGCGTTGATGTTCCTCAACTTCAGGGTTCGGAGTCCCGCTACAATATACGATAACGAACTACGCTTCTATCGCTACATTTATAAGGGTTCCCATAAGGGTTTTAACTGTCAGTACTACGTTAGGTAGTCCGACTATGAACTTGGCAAGAGTTCTTATTATCTTAGTGAACTTATTATCTTAACGTCCCATCATCTCTGAGGTTTATAACGCTTAGCTCTGATACCATTTCTGTAACACCCCCAGATCCGGGGTCGGGGATCCGGGTCGTCACGGTCTTTCTTTCCACAATATCACTTCACTTAATTAATAATAATAACCTTATGTTGTGACCCCACACTAACACACACCACAACCCGTTATAGTCTCAGAGATGAAATTTAAATAAGTACAAGTCTTTGAATCCACAATTTAAAAGTTATTACAACCCAAAATGATTACTTGATAAATTTACAGTTAATTGCCGTTATCTACCACAAGTTATAATTATACATAATTGATTCTCAAAAGTAGATGGTCTGATCTACAATAGATCTACCTCTGCAGCTATAGCAGCTACAACATCAACGGGAAGACGCGGGACGCTTCCCACGCGCTTGCGCTGGGTCTGCTGGAGTCTGGCCATCTTTCCTAACTGTTGTTGTGTGATGAAGAAATAAAGCAAGGGTGAGCAGCAAGCCCACCAAAATAATATGTATAATGATTAACAATATATGAGCCTTCTCATAGCACTCATGAAAGTCTTGGTCAAAAGAAATGAACCAAGTTGATATCTTAATGCGATGAAGTCGCAAAATATTCAGTATATATATATATACATATATACTTTTCAAAATATGGGAAGTCCTCTTCCATGCATAATACACACAGAGTTCCAGTTTATAACTGTATATATAAAAAATATCGTTGCAAGGTGATCTCATATATCTAACCTTGTCTCAACGTTTTTCCGAAAATCTTTGTCATTCATAAGACAATCATTAACTAGATATAAGTTTAAAAGATGAAGTTACAAGATACCCCAAAATACTTATATCTTTCCCAAATACTACTTGAACTACCCCCGTTCAAGTTATAATCAGTTTCAAAGGTTCATCACATAGATGAGACTACAAGACAAGATTTGAATAGATTCAATCTTTGAATATCATTATAAATAATGAAGTTACGAGATACTTCATTAAGTCCCGATATATAAATATATTCATATATATCTCCCATACATTTCCTGAAAACCTCTGTCATGTAAAGTATGAACAGAGTTGCAATATCCAATGAATTTGGAAGGAAAAGAATTTTGGCATAAACCAGATATCTTGCTGATCAGGCAAAGATACCAATAAGTAACCTTTTCTACTGTAGATGGATGAATTCCTCACCGGTCATCACCCTGGCCGCATTAGGACCTCGCGCTAGACCGTTACCCGGCCACTCACGCGTTGATGGACTGCCACCCAGCCACTTACACTTTGATAGACCGTACCCCGGCCTGTCGCTTATGCCGACTCAATTAGATGGGCTTACTTCCCGAACATTGGGCAAGTAATCAATTCATTCATCAAAACAGCAACCTTGTTGCGAATATAAAATACACCACAGAGCCGGATCCCTTAGATTTTTGAGCGAGTATTCAAGTCCCCTTAAAATGGAAGATCTTGAATTTGGAAACAAGTTTTGGGATCCTCTCTACCTTTTAAATTCATTTTGAAGACTCGAAAACATTTTTAAGAATGTTTGGAGTAATGTTGATTTAATAAAATAAATCAGTCCCAATATGAAAGAAATATCTGAATATTATTATTTAAATAATATTCCCATAAAGAATAATTGAGGTAGAAGTTGGAAAACTTATACTTGAATGAATAGCAATTAATCAAGGATATACTTATACGAAAGTAATATCTTTATTTGAATAATCAAAAATAAGTTTGATTATTGACACCTTATTCTTTAATAAAATAAAGAATATATTTCAGTAATAAGCGGAGTCATAATACCTCGAATGAATATTATAAATAATATTCATTAAATAAAATAAAGGAGTCATACATCCTCAAATGAATATCCAAGTAATATTCAATAAATAATATAAAGGAGTCATAAGTCCTCGAATGAATATTCAAGATAATATTCAATAAATAATATAAAGGAGTCATAAGTCCTCGAATGAATATTCAAGATAATATTCATTAATAAACTAAAGTTATCGAATAAACCTTATTCGATTAATAGTTTTGAAAACTATAACCATATATATATATAAATATATATATATAATCTACTCGGGATCCTCGACTCCCGGTTTTAGAAAATGTTTTCACCTTTGGGTCCCTATACTAAGGGTACACGCAACTACTGCTTATCTCTAGCATAGGTATTATGCAACTATAAGCATCGAAATCAACAGATAGATAACCAGATTACGAAACAGACATGCATATATACCATATCAGCATGCTCCAATATATCGCAAAATTTGCTAATAACAATCATGCACTTATCACAAGATAATGCATATACATATATTTACATCACAACAACAGTTATAACGGGTAGAAAACTTGCCTGAGCGACTGGGGGTTACGAAAGGCTCGGGACGAGTCTGGTAACCTATAAACAACAAGTAAGTTGGAATTAAACCAAAGTCACTTGTAAATCTATACTTTAAATAACTTAGACTCTAACGCTTGTTTTGCGCTTACTGATTCTCTTAAGTCACTCGAGTACCCTCGGCTCCACCATTTTTAATAATTTAACCTTTACGAGTTTTAAGGCGATTCCTTCGCGAGTGTCTTACCAACTGCCTAACACACTTATCATAAATGTTTCATACATTAATTAACCCTTTTGGTCTTTAACCTATATTTCAAAGTAAGGCGAGGGGAAAAGTTTCGTTCGTGAAATGCCGTTACTTGAAACGGTCGTTTCTCCTAAACCGTGCATCAGAATCGAACGAACTATATATCAAAACGAAGCTCGTAACATGAGCTATCTAAACATGGCAGTGGTCATAATCTAACAGGGGGTTCTCGGGTCCTAATGT